>NW_005842666.1:795979-796644 GCF_000455745.1 Alligator sinensis | reverse complement strand
GTACTCGAACTGAGTTGCAGGAACTGTACGAGGAATCAAAGACCAAGCCTGAAGAGACCCTAGCCGTGTGGTTGGGATGCCTAGTTGTGGAATTTGGGTCCGACTTGCTGGACTTGGAAGAAGCAAGTTTCCTGATCCGGTGGGCCTCGTGGAGCGGAGGGCATGCCATCGACATCAACACAGTGACATTCAACGTTCATTGGCCCATTCTGCTTCCGGCGCTTGCCACAGGACAAGTCGGTCGGGAATCTCACGCATGGCATGACGGCTGGCTGGAGAAAGCCAGCGCGGAGCAGCTTTTGCTGGCCATAGTTGGGATCTCGTACTGCTCCTGGAACCCCAGAGCATGTGTACTGGGACTGACATCATCCCAGCAGAGAGGGCCGTGGCCTCACCGCTATCTGCGAAATCCTGGGACAGTTCCAATCAATTTAAACAGTGTGGGAGCCTGTGTTGAGGTCTATGGAGGAAAGAACACCGTCGTCATCCGGATATTCCTCAACCCAGTGGTTGGTCAACCTGCAAGCAACTTTTTGCGTCAGCTTTCGCGATTGTGCATCCTCACGAAGTTGAAAACACCCAGCGACTGGGAGCAACCATCTACTATATACCCAATCAAAGCTCAGGGCGCAAGCCATAGCGAATCTGATCATCAACCGTTGACG
>NW_005842666.1:780471-795094 GCF_000455745.1 Alligator sinensis | reverse complement strand
TGGCTCGCTAGCCATATAAAAGGTTAGAGCAGTTTCCGCCCAAGTTGGAGGACTACACAACCATCTCGTGGGGAACTCTGAGCGCGCTGTGGAGCCTAGCAAACTCCGCGTGTGTCTTGGAGGAGGACATAGAGGCCTGATCAGCTTTTAGCCACTCCCTGTCATAGTGGAAAATTTGACGTACCCCCGTGTGAAGCGCTCGTGGAGTCGTACATCGATGACTCATCTTGGTTCGGTGCGGCTCGGAAGAGATCTCACTTGTGTTTGTTTGTGTGCAACTGCAACTCAAGCAAGTTTCCTTCCTGCACTGTGACCATTGGCAGTGTAAGTAAAGCTTTCTTTGTAAAACCAATACGCTTCCGTGCCTAACTCTACTCCGTCGTGGAAAAACCCCACCTGACGGTCCGGGCTACTGGCCATAGCCTCAGACCGCCCTCTGTCCCGACACTGAGCAGAAAGGAGAGGAAACTAAAATCGAGTATAACAACCTCAAACTCCAGTATCTTCTGGAGAGAAACTACAGGGATATTTTGTTTGTAAGGAATATCTTGGGGAGAAAAACAAGCTTCTGAGGGCAATGTAGTAAGGGTAGAAGGCTTGCCGTGCTGCCAATCCCTGGGATTTTATTGTGAGTCTTCTGGTAGGTGATGTTTTCCTTAAGTTCCAGCTACAGAAGATGTGTACATACAGGAGAATATTGGCTTAAGAAAAAAAAAGTTCTAGCCCTTTTGGCTGCTAAGAATAGCACGACAATTTGTATCCTAAAGACTGAAAAAACTCAGGAAGGCAAATAAAAGGAAAATATTACTTAAGTATTATAGTATCTAATTTATCATGGCTTTTGGTGGAACAATTCAAGATTTCTGATGGCACTGTTTGTACTACTAGAAGAGAAACCCTACAGGGAGAAAGAAGGTACTGTTGAAAGAAATGTTTCTGCAGGTTCATTTGAATGCTGCCTGTTAACAGTTGCATCCATGTTCATGCTAGTCTACTAAAGAGACAACAGAGGCACTTAAATTACTGGGCCAAAGTACAGGCAAGCCTATCAAGAAAGTTTTCCCCTATCCTATGATGAGGGATGCGAACATCAGAAAGAAATACCAAGGGTAGGAGAAGGGTTGTGTTGAAGGGGGAACCACTGGGAGAGAGAAATAATTCTGCATATTTTATTTTTTCTAAAATAATTCTTTCTTTTAAAGTCAAATACGTTGTTCACTGAAGAGCCGGGAGAAGTTCATGCTCCCCTCCCCCCACCTTCTTTTTTTCCATTAGATTGTTTGATTCACATAAAATGACTTCTTTTCAAATTGGAGGCGAAACTTCTATAAATATTCTATGTGTTCGCAAGTCAAGGAAACAGCTCTTCCCTCTCCATTCTCTGTGAATGCTAAAATAGTAATCTATAGACATTTAGAAAACAAAATAATGAGAAAAAGAAAGAGAAGAAAGAATCAATCATATTCAGGTAAAAGACCTATTTATATGTTGGACGCTAAGGATTAAACAAACAACCAAAAATAAAGTTCAAGTTTTTTTTTGCTAAGAGTTGACTGGACATATTAACCCCCACTCTCTTATTTACAGTGAATAGGACAACGTGACAAACCACACCTGTCTCATAACTAAATTACATTAATACTAAATTTGCTAACATGAAATTCAAGATTTTCCAACTAAACCTCCCAAATAGAGAGAGATTAAAAAAAATCAGTTTCTTATTTGGACTGTGATTGTGTTTTGTATTCCTTAACACTACTTCTTACTTGCATTACAATTATTTTGTACTGCATCGTAATCCTTAGGGGCCCTTGCCATGGACACAGACCTGATTACACAAGGCACCATGTAAATGTAGAAAAATAAGACAGTCTCTGCACTAAAGAGTTTATAATCTAAGTGTATGAAACAAAGGACAATATATGGATAGGTCACCAGACAGTAGAAACATTGAGAAAATATTAGTCAGCATGGAAAAGTAGAAAGCTAAAGGAGAGCTTTGAAAGAGGATAATGAGTTCTTATGGGTTCTTATGGGTTCTCTTTCCAAGCACAGGGAGCAACATGGGAGTAAGCAATAAGAAGCTTGTGTGGCAGTCCAGATGGTGAGCAACAGAGGTAAGCATCAGGGATGGCATAGATCCAGAAGTCTACATTTCAGCAGTGACACAGGTGAATTGTAGCTAAGGAATAGAGCAATGAAAGAGAGGACACACACCAAAAGTCCAATATAAGAATGTACGTGGAGCCAGTGGAAAGAGGCAAACAGAAAAGATGACATAGTAAAAGAATAGGAACGCAATTTTTCCTTCAGAGTTTTTATTATTATTATTATTATTATTATTATTTGACCAAAATTGTATTTGTTAAGGTCAGTGAAATGTATGTTATAATAATAAAACATGAGATAATGAGAGCCTAGACAAGAGCTTAGCTGTGTGAGTGGATAGGAAAGCCCATATCTTTGAAATGTTACGTGGAAATAATCTGCAAGAATTATATGTAACCAGGATGTTAGGACCTAAAAGACAGTCAAGTTGAAAATGACACCAGCATGATGGGTGTGCAGGACAGGCAGGGTAGCAGTGTGGGCCATGGTGATCAAGAAATGAAGTGAAGGAAATCACTTTGGGAAAAATATCAGTAGTTCTGTTCGATATTGGTTTTCCAGTGATGGCTGTGTACCCACAGAAAGATGTCAGAGAACCTGGCCGAAGGTTCAGTTTGGACAGAAAGACAGAGGTCTGGAACAGATAGACAGATTTATGAGCCAACAACATAGAAATGTTTGTGGATAGATTACCTACAAGTATGTTGTAGAGGGAAAAGAGAAAAAAATAGAAGGGACAAAGCCTGTGAAAGAGGGAGAGATGATGACAAGAATCATCTGAAGGATGTGGTCAAGAAGCAATTAGAGATGTAATAGGAGAACTGTGGGAGGACATATTCAGAGAAAGAACAAGATTTTGAGAAAAGCATGATCAACTCTATTGAAGATAACTCACAGGATGAGAATGGAGAACTGGTTCCAAAATTGGCTAGGTGGAGGCCATTAGAATCTCTGGCAAGAGTGGTTTAATACAATACATTATTACTTATATCATAACCCAAAGGATAATCTCTAGAATAATTATATGAGTAGACCCTACAGTAAAACATCATAAAGGTGCAAATTAGGCAGTCAAAAAACTCAGGAAAATGCCCAAATTAGGTAACCTGTTTAACCTCCATTTACCTTTCTGGCACATAAACATTATAATAGTCTTAATGACACAATTATGTACTACATTTTTCCTCCCACCAGACCCCTAGCTCATTAGATACACAAAATGGATAGTGCTCACTTAATGAGAAGCTATTTAGTATTTTGTTTTATTCTCATCATTCAGTGGGTCCCCAGGTCTTGTTTACAGTTAAGATCTGTACTGAATACAGAATTATTAATTTATTTCTGGGTTTTTCTCTGGTGCTATCATTGTAGTAACCAAGTGCTTCAGAAATTTAAAATTAATTTATCTTCAGGATGCTCCTATGAAATGAAGCAGTGTTATTATTCCTTCTCTACACAAGCAGAACTGATATACAGATAGCAAAGACAAAATTGTCAAAAAGTATACACAAATTGCAGTGCCTGGGATGTCACTGTACTTAGCTTTCATATAGCAATTTATACATTGAAAACACAAATTTAACTTGCCTGAATCTGTGCATGCTCAGCACTTCTGAAAATCTGGCCCCTAAGGTCTTATTCAGAAAGTGAGGGAGAAACTGTCATTGAACAAAATTGAAAAAAATGGGCTAAATGACTTGCTCAGCATTGCATAGAATTTGCTGATAGACTCAGGAATACAGCCTACTTTGCCAGGAAGTATTCACCTGCCTTAAACATGATGTAATTTCCCCCCCACTTCAAGTCCCTGCCTTTTTGCTGCACTCCTGCCTAAAACTTTAATTCTGGACGGGCTGGATATTATTGAGGAAAACTGACACCCAGATTTTAAAAACAGTATCCATGTTTACAATTAAGGCTGTATCCACATGGCCAGTTCTAAAGCCAGCCATCTATTTATACCAGCGATTCTCAGCCAGGGTGCGATGGCCTGGATCCAGTGACAGTTAAGCCTGGACCTAGAAGCTCTGCTGAACTTCTGGGTAAGGGCTTGACTCTGCCCATGATCATCCTCCCCAGCCTCTTTTTGCAGTGTGTTTGGAAGTGACCAGATTTTGAGCAAAGGAAGGCAGACAGTACTAATTCTCTGTTTCTGTCTATGGAGGTAAAGGATTGTAGATGATTCCTAAATGCTCTTTTCCCCTTCTTGTAAAAATAGAATATAGATTACGGTCATGCACTGAAATATATGGAGTATGTTCTTCTAAAAGGGTCAGATGAAGAAATCACAGGCATAGCCTACAATAGACTTGACAGTTTTATTAAGCAACTTTTTGATTCTAAGTATATGAGAGAAGACTGTCTCTTTCTCAGCTCCCCTTCATTCATTTGCAACATGTAGTCCACTGCCCAACAATTTCTAACTTCTGCTCCCTTCCTGTCCTATTTAAACCATTTACATTTTAGAAACATTAGTTCTTCAGCACAAAAAAGTGCTGCTCCTTATTATCTGGCCCCTTCTTCTGCTAAGTACTGTATTGTTGCGCACACATCTCTGCTCTAAGCCCCCTCCAACTTCCCTGACGCCTCACCATGTCACCTATCTCAATTCTCAACTAATGCCCACCATCATTTATCTCCCGCTCCTTGCCACAGCCCCTAATACCTTTTCTCCTACCCACACATCTGTCCTTGAGGCTTCATTACCTCATCAGATTCATAATTGTAATTTATATTTTTTCCAAAAATACTATGAGTTTTTATGCAGTGTCTGTAGAACTTGGTACTCCCCCAAAATGAGAAACAAAATATATCACTTTGACACAGGTGAAATGCTGTAACATTCAACTCTATTCTTGCCAAGGGTCAGATCCATTGGGTGTATGGCAGGTTCACTGGCCACTGCACACTGCATTGGAACCACCCTGATCACATGACAGCAGGCAAGGTAAAAAGCACTGTGGTAACTCAGTCAACATAACCCCAGGGTGACCCATTTAGCTGGAGAGTTAGGTGTGCAGCTATCTTGGGAGCCCAACTCTTTCAGGAATGCTTTTTCAATACTGGCTCTACACAGAAGTGGGTGCTATGCACTAATTAGGACAGTGAGTGCCAATCATTTTGGCAGCCATGCCACAAAGTAGTTCTGCACATCGCTGAATGCTGCTGCAATCCTCCTTCTCCTACCCAATCAGTTTCTCTGCTGTCTGCTCCCTGCCCTGTGCTCCCTGCCTAACCTGTTGCTCTGATTTCTGCTCCCTGCCCTATCTGTGGGGCTGGTTACACATTACAGTTCACACATGCTAAATGTTATGTCATGTCTCTGGAAGTTATGAAATGAATGTTATATCTCTGACCTGCACAGGTCTGATTTGCTGAGTGAGGGCTGGGGAGCAGGGCAGGTGTGGCTAGAGCCAGATGCCTGGATTCTAGCCGTGCTTTCGGAGGGGTGTGCGGTCTAGCTCTGGGAAGCTGGTGGGGAGGGGCATGACAGGGGAGAACTGAAGGGGGCACAGGGCTACTATGATGAAGAATAGCTGAAAAACTCTCTCTCTCTGACTATTGTTAGCTGCAAGAGAATAGCCATAAAAAAGCAGGCAGCTAGCAGCATGGCCACCCCATACCTCCGTGATCCAGCTTCCCCTGCCAGCACAGAGCCACAGCTGCTGACAGGAGGTTAGTACAGCAGAAGCATGAAGCTTGCTTCTCTACTTCCCGGTGGCTCCATTTTCCTGCTGCACCAATCCCCTCCTGGTGGCTCCACACTTCAGCTTCCCCTGTGAGTGGAGTGTCGGAGCTGTCAGGAGGGGGTTTGATGCAATGAGGACATGAAACATGCATCTTTGCCTGCCAGTGACTCCACACACCTGCCGTGCCATCCCCCCCTTCCAGCGGCTGCACCTCCACACTCGCGGGGGAAGCTGGAGTTATATGGGGCATGGAGTCACCAGGAGGGGTGTTAGAGCATGAAGCACGTTTCTCCCCCTCCTGGAAGCTCCATGCTTCCACCATACTGCCATGGGTGAATTCAGCTTTCCCACGAACATGGAGCTATGGATGCCAGGAGGGTGGCTAGTATGGCAGGAACATGGAGGACTGGGGCAGCCATGCCACCCCATCTGTCTGCTCAGCTTGGAGCTGCTGTACTGTACAGGGGCCCAGCTGTGGCAGCACCAGCACTGGTAGGGTCCTGCCTGCCCCTGGGCAGTAGTATTCGAAATGGTGGCTAAATCTTCCATGGAACAGGTGTTGGGGGGAGGGGTTAGAGGCAATGTATCCTGGGATGTTGGAGGACCTCAAATTGTTCATTTTATTCCCATGAAGCAGCACTGCATGTGCTGCATAACACGAGCCAGAGATACTCCTCATCCAAAGTGGCATAACTTTGCAGTGATCTGAACATGCTTGGAATATGTTTTCCTGCTTGAATGTGCAGATACTCACATTTTAAGTGCATTTAACATGTCAAGGGCAATGAGTAACAAGGCCCTGTCACCATGATACCTGTCTCCTCCCTTATCTGCCACATACCACACAGAGACTGCCCATGCCACTTGTGGCATTTGTACCACAGATTGGTCACCCATATATTGATCAGAGCTGTGGCTTAATTCCCCAGTGTGCTCAAAAAACATTAGTAGGATTCAGCAGACATGCTTTTTTTGGGTAAATGTGATATCTTTTATTAGACCAACTAAATAGTCAGAAAAATTGTTCTTTGCAAGCTAAGTGGGTGCAAACACCCTTCTTCAGGCAGAGGGAGAGGAGAGTCCATCAGCTTTCAATAAGATCCCTTTTATCCCCTTCAGGGAGGTATGCCTCTGGAACCCCTTACTTAGCTATCCTCAGATATGGAATATTAATTCTTAACTTGCACATCTATGCAGCGCATCACACTTCAGGGCAATTTGAGTACACATCTGGATTTCAGAACATTTGGAAGGGCCAACCTTTAATTGGAAATGGGTTCTCAATTGTATCCATATCAGATCTTGTGGCTATGCTGAAGCTGTATCTTGCAAAACCCAAGGGAGCTAATTAAGTATACAGAACCTTTTAAGTCACATTTCTGGAAAAGTGACTTACTTAAGGTTGCACAGTGAGTCACTGGTAGAGTGACTAACCAAACTGAGATGTCTTAGCTCATGATTAGCTGCTCTAATTCCCAGTTGGCACCACTTTCTTGCCCTGATAGCTTAAGAAATTAGATAACAGTAAAGGGAAATAACTAGGGAGAGTAAGGAAAGTAAGTGAGGATCTACTCTTAAGCTACTGAGTTGTTCTTGTACACTGGGTTACTGTTCAGGGTGCATTATTTCTTTCAGAGATTGAATTACTATTTGCATTACTGATTTGCATTATTTGGTTTGATCACTGTTTAAAAATGCTTCAGATGGTGAACTTTTAAAAAACATTTTAATTCTACTGATCCAGCTCCGTGCCTCAGGCCATGATGTTACACTTTTCCTAAGAAATTGTATGCATTATGAATAACAATCTGAGTTTGCTTATATTTATTGTATATTATCCAAATATGTTAATTTTCTTCATCTAGCCTGATGTTTTCACGGAGCAGGTAAGGTAAACATCAATATTTTCTGTATTTTTAAAAAAATGTAATAGTTTATCCACTGCAGGTTTAGAACACGTTACACAGAGGAAGTTGTATTCATTCTGGCATAAATTTTTGGCCAGTACCGGAACAATATACAGGTGTGTCCTTTTTTTATTCACAAAACTCCCATATTTGCAAGAACTAATGGTCATCTCTGCATTTATCTTCTGGCTGGCTGATGAATACAGGATTTTGTAACCTCACATGGATATGCCTCCACACTTTGCAGGCCCCATTAGTAGAGGACAGATTAAAATTGGGCTCCTAATTCCTGCTAACTTCATTCTATACCACCTACTGGGAAAATGAAATGCAGTATGCAGCTCAATCAGTAAAGCATTATGCAGTTTCATCAGTAGAGAATATGATAAAATTTATAAAATTACAGCTACTTTCTGGATCTACTCATAGAGTATGATGTTAATCACAAATTTTCTAGGTAGACTGACAATCTACCTAAAGCTTCAACTACTGACACGTCATACTGTCCAAATCTGTATGAAAGCAAATCAGATTGTCAACAGAGAACTTGGGACCAAGTGGACAAGTTCTATACTTTGTATATTTTACTTAGTTCTTACTCAGCCAAAATTCCCTCTTGACACAAAGGATTTAAGACTGAATAGGAGCTGGGTAAAAATGAATGAATAGTTCAGGATTTGGCCCAAATATATGCAATTCAATCAAAAGGATAAGTCAACAGCAAGTCAACAGCTTCTTTATTACTCAGAAATGACAGATATGTTTTAACATGGTACTTCAAAGTTTCTCTTTAGTTGTTTCAAAATGAAATGGCAACCCACAGGTGTGACACATCCCAGTATTGCAAGTTAGCTCTTCGGCATCTCGCACCATAAAGATGGCAGAGTACCTAAACACTGTGCATAAATCTCCAAGTATAGTTCTTGGAAAAAACAGAGTTCTACAGGAAATACTATATTTATTGTGAAAAATAATTAAATTATATATGTACTGTGTTTCAGTTCAACCAGTAAAGGTTGTAGCAGCCAGATGCACATATACAAATGCGTCCCGAACTTGTGCATGTGGATTCTTGCTTTCATGTATCTGATTATGTAACTCATAAATTAATAATACTATGCTACAATTTAGTACAAAATTCAAAGGCAGAATTATTTATTAAGAAAGAGACTGAAAGTTAATGTGTTAGGTGGCAGTATGGTTCAACAGTTCATTATTTATAGCTCCAGCTAGCCAAAGGAAGGTGTCCACTTAGAAACAACTAACCCTTTCCTCATTTCACTCCCTTAACTGTCAGGAGTTTATTTACAAAAATCAAGCATATTTAAACCAAAAAACTCTATTTATAGTTTTTGTCTATTGTTAGGTAGATGAACTAGTCACATCAAGTGAACTTTTTGGAATTAAATTTATGAACCAAATTCAATGGAAACTGAATAGGAACTAATTCTTATAAAATATCATGGCTATAACTGTTAAGAAGTGTGAGGTTATAGACTGTAGAGGACATCTTACCTCTCTGATGTCCCTCTGATATTTACTGTTCATTTCTTCTGTTTTAATAAGCTCCTTCCTGGCAGTCTCAGCTTCCTGCTCTACCTCTCCAACTCGGGAAGACAGTGCAGCCAAACGCTCTTTCATTTGTGCCATTTCATAGTTTTGCTTTTCAAGCAGTTCCTGTAGTTCCACCATTTGACTGGCTTCATCATTTGAATCTATGGAGCCATTTGACAGGCGCTGTCAGGAGAGAAATAACAGTATTTTCCATTAATAGCTCAGAATATGTCTAGAGTATTTTTTAAGCAAGTATGAGTAGCAATTAAATGACAAAATATTACAAGTATTTTCCAGTAAAAGATAAAATGAAAAGCAGCTATTCTAATAAACAACAAAATGCACCCAATATTCTAATCAATAAAATAATCTGTCCATAAAAGACAGATGAAGGAAATTCCAGTTATAAAACCTAACGCTAAAAACAGAAACAGATATTCATATTTAAAGCAAATACTTAATCCCCCAAACAAAAACAAAATGTCATTAGTTTAGTCTTATGACTCCAGTGCAAATCCTACAAACAGTTCCTGAAAGTCAAGACCAATCTCCACCAATTATACCAATCTTTATTCACATGTCTTAACTAAAGTAAGAATACCATCCAAACACACTCAACTCCCATTCATAGTCGTTCACAACGTACATACCCAGTTACTCTGAATCAAAGGCAAACCCTCACAAATCAGTAAGACCCAGTCTCTACACAAAGCAGGTCCACACTAAGAACTTTCACCGTTACAGAAATGATGTGGGAGGACAATTTTTACAGTGCCTTTATACTGGCAAAATCGTTATTGTAAATGCAGTTACAACAGCAGAAGAGTGTCTCTAGTTTATTTTGTTTGGAGAACCAGTATAAGCTATCTTAGCATAAAATACTGCTTTGTTTGCATAAGATCTAGCTACACCAAAAAGGCTTGGTGGTATAAGTAAAGATCTATTTGTATATAGTGAGATAGGCAATCTTTTCTAGTATAAACTAAGCCATAGCGAAGTTTTGAGTTTGTTCTTTTATCAGTTTAACTACCTTGGTTGGCGTGTGTTCTGATTTTACCTTAGTAGTTAGATGGAGGCATTTACAACTATGTAAAAATAATAATTTTTACTAGTACACTTAATGCTTACTAGTGCTCACACCTGAATTTATGGGTATTGTAGCAGGACACTAAGGTGTCTGCTACTGAGAGAGTGCGGAAGACTCCTCAGGTGCTGGTTCCCAAGGCAACAGGAGCCAGCAAACGACCCACACCTGCCAGCGGTCAGCTGGCTATAAGAGGCAAGACTTGGCTCGTATGAGGAGAAGGGGAGTTGAGACCAGAGGCAGTTGCTGACTGGCATCTAAGACAGTAGGAGTTCCCTACCAACAGGGAAGGATGAGGAAACTCCTGGCCAGAAGAGAGAGAACCTGAATGCCAGAGCAGTATTGGTCACCGTGGTAGGAGAGAAAACCCGGTAGGCCTGAGCCTAGTTATAGCTGGAGGCTTATGTTTGTGTTGTAGCCCAGGGGCTTGTGTTTATGTTGTTGTTTGTGTTTGCAGTTTGTTTAACACTGGTGGTTTGGGTGAGGCTATAAGGGGATGGAGGAGGCCTCATAGGGGACTCACGATAGAGTGAGGACCCCAGCCCCAGTGAGGGCACGGAGTTCGGGGGTTCAGACCCCAGCTCCACAGAAGTTCCCGGTGAGAGGGCAGCACTGCAGGGAAGGGCCCCGGTGAGAGGGGCAGCCTTGCAGAGGGAAGAGCCCCGGTGAGAAGGGTGGCGTATAGAGAAGGCGCGCAAGGCCTAGATACGCCGGACACCCGGAGCAGGAGAACTGTGGCCAAGTGGAGGAGAGGTAGCCTCCCTACAAAAGAAACATATCATCCAAGTCATGGCGGGCGAGAATAGGAGGGTGCAAATCTGAAGCTTGGCACAGTAGAGGAGGCGGCAAGGGCTAGCACGGCGACCCTGCCGTCCCTCCTGTTCCAGGTATAAATGACAATACAAGTGTTCTTCACTCCAAAAACTAAAGTAATAAAATTAAAGCAGTACAATGTTTAAGTACAGGCCAAGCTTACATCCAAATAAAAGTTTAAACACCTTTATACTAGTATAATTGCATCCTATTTAGGGCATTATAGTTATTCCAAACTAACTGTTGAAAACACCACCTGTTTGTATAATATTCAATATCACCAATTCTGCTTGGAAAAATTTTACCTGGGTCTTCTCCCCCCACTCTTTTTTTTCTGACTCCCTACCCTTTGTGTGGCCAGCCAGAGCACATGGCTAAGATTCATTAGAATGCACCTGAAATCCTTTGAATTCGTAACAGCCTGCAAATATGCAAGTTATCTGGACCACTGGCCTTTTGGAAATACACATAACACACAAAACCAAATCAGACTCAATTTATATGGAAGGAAAACCACGTGCTGGTTGCTGAGTTTCACCACAAAGGGAAGTAGGGGAGACAAAGAGATTGTGGAAAGCTGGGAGCTGATGACAGGTTGCAAGAATACAGTGCTACAGCTGCCACTTTATACTGCCCAGTCCTTTCAGAGTGGAGCTCTCTTGATCCATAAGAGTATTTGCCCACCACTGAAAAGCCAGGAGTACATCACTGCATACAAGGTGCATGTCTGCGTGGATGGAACTGTACTTTCTCCTGTTAATACATCTGTGTTATCATCATCAGTATACACCCTATATAAGAGTATACTTACCAATTCAAAGAATGTCACTTTATTAATGGACTTTAATTACATCCTTTCCTAACTCAGCTATAAAATGAACCCAGACCATATAGTTGTTCCAACTCACCTGCATTTCTCAGATCACTGAATAAGATTATTTTACACCAGAGATTCATTAGGTTGAAAAACTCAGCTCCAAAATTACTTTCTGTATACTAGCTAATTATCTTATGCTGAAACTAAGTGTTAATTACCAAAACATAATTGATCTACTTTTGTGATACTACAGTATTACAATAATAGTGCACCTTGAAAATATTATTTCCATTTAATTTTGTCCATCAGAATATTGCACATGCTACAAATACATAGGATAATAAAATACTGCTCAGCCACCATAAAATATATCATACCATATTTTGTTCCAACTCATGAATTTTATGCAGATCTTTTTTGCTCATGATTACTGTAATGCTACTTTTGTGGCTTTAGTTTCATATAGCAATTTTAGCAATTATGACAGATGGTATAAGCCATAAACAGATGGACAAACTTTAGGATGTTTACCTTGCCTTCTCATTCCTTACATGGTACAGTATGAATAGAAGCTAAATTATAATTAAGATCAAATCTCAAATATGAAAAATTAACATGATCCACTCATTTGCCATATATGACCTAAATATTATCATTTCATAAACAATAATTTTTATTTTCTAAAATATGCTCATTTATCATTTTATCAAAAATAAAAACAAAATATTACTATCTTTATTCCTTAAGTGGTTACAATAATTGAAAAAAAACACTCATACAAATAAGTGAAGGATCTGAACACTTTCTAATAGATGGCTTAGGACTACATCCTATTTCTCTTCACATGTCTAGATGGTGTGTAAGCAACCGTATAACTACAGCTAATATTGACAATTACACATAATCTCAGATTTTATTTCACTGTGCAACAATGAGTTGGCTCTGATGGATACACAAAACTAGAAAAAAAATCTCTGTTGGGACCAGGGGTCTGGTCTACAATCTAGTGCCCTTTCCTTTCCATGGCATTATCCATCTCAGTGGATGGATACTCTTTGACTTGCTTGCTTTTCCCTGGTCCAACATATCTCCCTCTCTTGGCTGCTTAGTGGGTTAGCTTAAAAAGGAAGACTGGAGAATGGTTTGGATAATACCTAACTTGTGGCCTGGTGGTTAGGACACAGCTGGGAAGCAGGAAATGCACGTAAGTTTTTCCCTCCCTAGGCCAGTGGCTGAACAAATAGGCTGCTGGGCTACAACATAGGGCTGCTGCCTCCTCCTCATGTCCAACACCTACTAGCTATGGGGTTTTGCCCACTTACAATACCTAGCTTACATGCATACCTGGACAAGTGTACATAGCCACAGACTTGCCCTGTCACAGTGTAGCCCTACTGAGCATGCTCAATGAATAAACATACACATAGAACAGACTGTATGCTATGTGTAAGTGCTAGAAACATCAAGTTCTGTAGTTGGGCATGTACTATTTAGACAAGTAAAGTGAAATACAATTATGACCTTAATCCTTAGTCAAAATTTTCAAAGGAAGTAGATAAAAACTTTTTCACAATCCTTCAAAAGTAGATATGCATTATCTATGAAGAAATTTTTTTACGTGAACATACTTTATTTATAATAAAATATTTATGGGAATTTTGCTTTAATTTAATGAGTCATTCATTTTGCATTTGTCATACTGAGCAACTGACCACCTGTATTAGATACAGAGCTGGATGAAACGTGGAATTTTCAATTTGCCAGAAACTTCAACATTTAATTTTTTTTTCACTGTAATTCAGAAAGAAAGTAGACATTTTTAAAAATCCCCATGTATTGGAAGTGTGAAATATTTTTGAATTTCAGGAGTTTTCATTTTAGAAGTCTAAAATTTTAATTCAGAACTTTGTTTCACAATTTTAGTTCTTTTTTTTTTTTTGCAGGGATTTCATAACACCTTTTCAGTAGAACACTTTTTCACCTGAAATCAGTCCTCAAAAATTAGGGTGTATGTCTTGAAGTGGGGTGGCTAATTTTTTGCACTGGAAAGAAGTAATGGAAGCACAGATGGCATCTGTACTGGTTCCCCTGTTTCTGTTACTGACAACTATAGAGGAGGAATTAATTGTTTAGGGTCAGAGCTACGGTGTTGACCCTTTCATGGCTGCTGCTGAACTGGCAGTAGCTTTTGGCTGAGCAATTCAGCCACAGCCGTGACTGCTGTAAAGGGTTAACACTGCAGTGGTTTATTTTATTCTATTTTAGTTTTAAACTGATACCCAAAGGACTGAGCCATGACCCTGGAAATATCCGTTTTTGTTTCATTCTGCTGGCCCCAAAAGAAGGTGCGTATCTTATTTGGGGGTATGTGAAAAAATATAGTAATATGAACTAATGGCAATATGTATTAAATAATACAATATTCATTACAACAGGAACTGTAATCCACAGTTTTTTACTTCCCAGGATAATACCCTAACTGCCGTACCATGGAGTCAGATTCTCATTCTCTCTCTACCCAATCACCTATTTTCACCGCAGCTTTGAGGCAGCCCAATCAGCTGTTGCCATCCCAACAACAGGTGGTCATAGTATCATAGTAGCTAGGGTCAGGAGGGACCTGAACAGATCATCTAGCCTGACCCCCTGC
>NW_005842666.1:771296-780076 GCF_000455745.1 Alligator sinensis | reverse complement strand
AAGGTATGGTGGGCCTTGCTGGCTGCGGTCTGGCATTGGCAGCTCATGTTCATCTTGGAGTCAATAATGACTCCAAGATCCCTTTCTGCCTCTGTGCTTTCAAGAAGGGAACTCCCCAGCCTGTACGTATGCTGTAGATTCCTTCTCCCAAGGTGCAACACCCTGCATTTGTCTACGTTGAACCCCATCCTATTCTCGTCTGCCCACTTTTGTAGTCTGTTGAAATCTAGTTGCAGCCTCTCTCTCCCTTCAAGTGTATCCACCTTGCCCCACTGGTCAGACTGTGGCAGCAGCAACAGTCCATTGGGCAGTCACTGGAGCTTTGAGACAGCAACAGTTGATCAAGCAAGCCTGTCAGTGAGCCTGAAAAACTCACTTACTGGCTCCTCTGAGGGCAGAAAGGAGTAAAAGAGTAGTCCCCTACCACCCCCTGGCTAGAGAGCACACCTTTGAAGTGCTTTAGCCAAGGGGCCCATGTGTATACCCCATAGAGCTCTATTGTTTTTCTCATAATGTTGCTAGAGATACTCAAGTTGCTTTTATGACATTTTGCAAGACCCTAAATATTAATTACATATTTTGTTCCACATACGTATAGACCCATAGTATATTGGCTTTAAAAAATTCACTTTGAGTAAAAAATTGGAAAAATTCATAAACCGTGGTATGACAGGACCTCACACAGTTTCAGGCTATTTTCATTATTTTCCCTAAATAGTACACAATAGTACTATTGGGCTGTGATAAAGGAACATTTCGATTTCTAAGTACCAGTACGTTTCAAGCCATCTGTCATTCATGACAGACCTAGAACACACTGTCACACAATGGCTGCATCGAAAGCTCACTGAAGTGAGTGGAAGATTTCTATGCAGAAGCGATAATGGGTGAGTCATATAGCTAAATCTTTTCACTCTAATAACACTTGGGTTTCATCTAATAACCCAAGTGTGAAGATCCAAGGGTCATTGTAGAGCTGAAGGGAAACACATATCAAATAATTGATGTTGGTAGAGATAAAGAGAAAGAAATCTGAAATCCAAAAATACCAGACTGATGCTGAGGTCTGAAAGTATATGGAAAATGAGGTTAAGAGAGGACAGGATATGGTAACAAGTCTGAGGCAGACAGAAGGAGCAAAAAAGATAATCCCAACATACAGTGGCCTGGAGATAGTGAGAAAAATGGAAAGAGCAAAGCTAAGAGAGATTCTAAAGATTCTTGCATACATATTCTACCTGTATGATGTAGGCAGCAAATTTATGTGTAAATGTGCCTGAGTAGTTGCTGTGCAGTAAGGCACATGTAGACGCCTTGCTGCGCAGTAACCCTGTTTGTGTGAACTAATTTGGGATTCACTTTAGTCCCAAGCCAGTCCACACACAGCGTTACTGCACTGTAACCCCTGCATCTGTAGACATCTGAATAAAAGCTGGTTACTGCGCAGTAACTTACTGTGCAGTAAATGCACGTGTAGACACATCCACTGAGAACCACAGCACACGGGCTGTAAGACTTCCAGTGCTGAAAGAGCAGAATAACTCTGGAAGCTTCCCTGGGTAGAGTAAAAATTTACAGATCAAAAGCAGGAAGGAGGGGATGAACAAATATCATAGTGAGCATAGCCTTTTTTTCCACTTTTATTCAGCATCATCTCTGATGTCCTCTGTTCAGAAGAGAAACCTTTGCACTGAAAATTGCAAGGGAAAGTGTGATTGTTAATAAAGTTAAGGTAAAAGTGTGGGTAGGGCTTCAGTTCCTGTTACTACCACATAGGTTTTGTGTAATCTAAAACAAACAGTTCTTGCTTCTGTTCCTCCAGAATAATGATATGACCCCCCTTCTTCGTGGAGATACGTTTATGCACTAATAACTTGTAAAAACAAACACAAAAACTTTTAGAGACCTTAGATGGAAAATAATTTTTAAACACCTATTTATATTAACTTCATATTATATAGAATTATACTGGCAAAGAAGCAGCGACTAGGCAATAATACCACAGAAAGTTCAGCAATAATACCACAGAAAGTGAATTTAACGTTGCTACATCAAAAAAGCAAAGTCATGGCAGAAACTGAGAAATTGAAATCACAGTCAATAGAAAGACAGTGTCTTCTCCTGAAAAAGCTTTTATAGCTGTCCAAATATAGCAGTAGTAGTCAGGATGAGAAAAAGAATAGAGATGAAAGAATCATCAAGCAAAGCTGATGGCAGTGATGGTATTAGCTAAAACAGAGGAGGAGCACCATTTGGAAAATCAAAGTTCAAAAATACCCTGTAGGGAGCAAGTGCCACAGAGGGCAACAGAGATTAAAAAAGAAGAAAGGTCCAGAAAAAAAAGCTTTAAATTATGGTGTGTGGGAGGAGAAGGGAAATCTATGTTCATGTTCCCTATTGCTGAACAGCATGAAAAGGAATCCAACATCATTAGTGTGGGATTTTTTTCCTCCCTAAATAAAAAGGCACAGCAGCAATGCAATCTGCTGTTTGTATAGACAAAGTTTCAGTAGTGAGGAGGAGAATAAATACATGGAAACATATTACTAAAAATTCTATAGGGCTTTCCCTTTTTCCCATAAAACACTGTAAGAGAAATACCTAACAACTAATCTAACAGTAAGGAAGGAACAGAGATATAAACAAGACCAGGTGCAGATACAGGACAAGACCAGCATCAAATGTCCTAGCTTCCGTTAATACATTCTACTTCCAGATTTAGCTTAAAAAATGTTTTAACAGGATGTCACACAGGCCATGGCAATGTGCTGATTGGGCCACATGCAATCAGTGGGCTGAGAACTACTAGTTTAATCCTATAGAAGTGTTGAAGAAAAAGATTTGTTACAGGGGGAAAATGCTGGTAGTTGATTGCAACAACACTAGCTTACAAAATTAAATGTAAAAATGTTCAGAATATTAATGTATATTACACTGCCCTTACTTTGTTTGTACCATGCACAGATGTATTTTATTCATTGACAAATGCTGCATAAAATCTAATTTTTTTTCCAAGGAGAGTACCAAGATTTTAAGATGTCTTTTAAGGCTCCAAGAATATCTGAAGAAATGATACAGCAGACTCCTCAGCAGTGTTTGGGACTGGGGACACAGGTGTGTGTGTGAAGTTGATTTTGTCAATGGTAGTACTTGTAGGCAGGAAGTTAAGCATGTGCATATTTAACTGGCGCTTAAATTAAGCTCTGTGTATCTATCTGTACAGTACTACTGAATAATTAAAAGAAACCAATGCACTGAGTAATTCAGAATTTCATGAAGTTTTTAAACAGAATTCCTAAAAAGTATTTTGAAAATCTGGCTTCTGACTCCAACAGGTTTTACAACATAAATGCTATATTATACTCCAAAGACTGGCTGCTTTAGAGACAGGTGTAAGACGTTGATGGGTGCCTTTATGGGCCTCCTCTCGCTAGCACCCTCTGTTCTCTTCCCTTTTTGTATTCTCATTTGCCCTGTCTTGATGTAATAACTAAACAGGGGAGGCTGCCCAGAGGGAGAGGAGAACTTTGGAGAATGGTCCTCCTAACCTTGTCCCATTTTTACTCTAGCTGACCCTTCTTGCTTGAAGTCCACAGTTCAGGGCCACAAGTTTCTAGCTTAGCTTTGGCCATGTTTTCACGACTTCAGGTTTCAGTTCTTATAAAATGCATCCACGCAAGCTAGCACGTGTCTGTTGTGACACATCGCAGCAGTTTGAGATGCCGTAGTAGGAATGCCACAAATGAAAAAATGTTCCCTAAGTCCCTAAAAGGACTCTAATTTTGATGCTGGGGAATCCCAGTATCAGAAGAAAACATGCCAGAAAAAAGTGGTGCAGGGTACGCTCTTGGAGCATACCCAGAAGCTACTGGAGGCTGGTTCCTCCAAGGAGCTGCTCTAGAACTCAGGCAGAGCATCTCTGTGCCTGCCATATGCCCCTGCTGCTCCAGCATGTTGGAGGAAATAAAAACAGGGCATGACTTGCAGCAGTGACTCAGAGCTGGCTGGCACCCAGGTTCTGTCCTGGGTTTTTTCAGGGTCTGCCTGGCACCCAAGGTCTCCCCTGGGCCCAGACACAGCAGCAGGACCATGCATGGGGGCCAGCTGTGCTCGTATACTGGAGGCGGAGGCACCCAGGTCTTTCCAGGTCAGCAGTGAAGTCAGGAGGACCATGGCTGGCACATGGGTGATCCTGGTAAGCAGAGATGTGGGGGTGGGAGAACTGTATGGGGGTGTGGATTGTGTGGGTGTGGGGACTGTGGCTGTGAGGGGATCTGTGTGCTGTGTGGGGGGATTGTGTGGGAGGGTGGGTCCCCCATGGCTCACAGACCCCTCTGCCAGCAGCAGCAGCCAGCAGTGGACCCTCGAGACACTCATGGCTGGCTGCAGGTAAAGCCCCCTGGCAGCGTGCGGCACTGCCTGGAACATGGAGTTAGCCCAGCCTGCTGGCACGCACCTTCAGGCAGGACCAGACCAGCTCCTGCCACCACCCTGGGCTCCTGGCACCACAGGCAGGAGCTGCGTGCCATTGGGCTGGGCTGGATCCTGCTTCCATGTGGCTACCACATAGAACCAGAAGATGGCCCAGCTCAATGGTGCATGGCTCCTGCATGCAGTGCCAGGAGCCCCAGGTGGTGGCAGGAATCAACCCAGTCCTGCCCGAAGGCACATGCCAGCAGGCTGGGCCAGCTCATATGACACATGTAGCCCCTGGGACTCAGGCAGTGCTGCATGCTGCAAGAGGTTCTGCCTGCAGTGGGCCATAAGTGCCCCAAGGGCAGATGCAGCACTGCCCCAAGGGCCCTCTGCTGGCTGCTGCCACTAGCGGTGGGGCCTGTGTGCCATGCTGGGGGGCAGGTGGGCATGTGGTGGGCCTCCCCACAAGTCCCACCCCCACAAGTCCCCATGAATACCCCCACAATCCACCCACAAAACCCACCCCCACAAACCACTCCAACAAAACCCCGCCACATACCTCTACCCACAAATCCACACACAAACCAGCCAACACCCAGGAACTCCCTCACAGACTGCCACAAACCCCACCCTGCACACCCCTGCTACAAACCCCACCCCCACACACCCCACAAACTCCACCCCATGCCCCCCACCAACCCACCCCCATAAACCCCTCTTCTACCTACAAGCCCCCAAACACTCCCTAAATGGAAAACTTCCAAGGGATCAATGTTCCTGGCTGGGGCAAGCCGCTGTCACCAGATGTGCAGGCACTCGTGAGGCAGCTGAAGGAGGGCGTCAGGAAATGGTTTGATCCCTTGAGGTCCAGTACGGTCCACGTGCTGGTGGCCATGTGTGGCCTGAGGGTGAAGGGGAGTGTACGTGGCAGCAAAACCCTGGATTACCGGACGGAGGTGCTGGTGAATAGTCAGGGAAGCAGAAGGGCACAGTTGGTGGACATGGAAGAGAGGGATCCACTGTCCCATGCCAGTACACCATCCACCAGTGTGTTTTGGGCTGTAGGAAGTTGGTTTCTGGTGATGAGGTTAGTGAGGTTCAGTGCTTTTTTTTATTTACAAACCAATTTTCACAGATGAGCCGATGAACTGCACTTCATCAACCTTCTAGGTACAGAAACTCATGGACTCAATGATAGGCATTGGAATTCTGACGCACTACAACATGCCGGACATCTGACTCCCCAGGTACCTCTCCACTTTTACCTGGTACATCCCCCTTTCCCCCACCCTAGCCTGTCCCTCACCCCCTGACACCTCTATTTCCATTTTCACTGACTGGCTTTCTTGCCTGTATTGCATGCTGGCCTCTGGCTTCTTTACTATTCTTTCTACCCAGGAAGAGCGCACACACCAACTGCAGGTGCTTCCTCAACCTGATGAAAGGTTTTCAGCCTGAAGGCTTGCTAAGATATATTTCTCCAACTATTCATTTGGTCTACTAAAAGATATCGGATTGACCCAAAGAACCTTGTCTGCCATGTCCTTAGATCAACATAGCTACAACCTACACCCCTGGTACCTGTCCCCAGTCAGCTGTCAAGAAGGAGGCAGGGTCCTGATTGGATGATTGGACCAAAAGGAATCTCATGAGATTCAACAAGAACAAGTGCAAAGTCCTGCACTGAGGACGGAACAATCCCATGCACTGGTACAGGCTGGGGACTGATTGGTAAGCAGCTCTCCAGAAAACCACCTGGGGGTTACAGTGGACAATAAAATTAATATGACCCAGCAGTGTGCCCTTGTTCCGAAGAAGGCTAAAAGAATGCTGGGCAGCATTAGTAGAAGCATTGCCAGCAGATCGAGGGAAGTGATTATTCTCCTCTATTCAGGACTGGTTAGGCTACATCTGGAGTACCATGTCCGGTTTTGGGCCCTGCACTACAGAAAGGATGTGGATAAATTGGAAAGAGTCCAGCAGAGGGTAACAAAAATGGTTAGGAGCTGGGGAACCTGATTTATAAGGAGAGGCTGAGGGAACTGGGTTCATTTAGTTTGGAGAAGGGAAGACTGAGGGGTGATTTAATTGCAGCCTTCAACTACCTGAAGAGTGGTTCCAAAGAGGATGGAATTAGACTGTTGGCAGGTGGCAGAAAAAGGAGCAATGGTCTCAAGTTGCAGCAAGAGAAGTTTAGATTACATACTATGAAAAAAATTATCACTAGGAGGGTAGTAAAGCACTGGAACAGGTTACTCAGAGAGGTTGTGGAATCGCCATCTTTGGAGGTTTTTAAGACCAGGGTAGACAAAGCCTTCACTGGGATGATTTGGTTGGGGATGGACCTGATTTGAGCAGGGGATTGGAGTAGATGACCTCCTGAGGTTCCTTCCAACCCTATTTTGTATGATTGTTGCTGCACCTGCTTAGGAATAGGAGAGGCTACTCATCTCCCACTAGGAGCACTTGGCCGTAATACTCGTGGTGGTAGGGACCCAAAATGTTCAAATCCACCCTCTTCCTTTTAACTGAGGACAGCTGTGACCATACCATTTCATTACATAAAACTCCTCCACACCTTGACAACCCACAAAAAGGATAATGCTTTAAAATGAGCTAACTCCCTATCAATCCATATGAGCAGTATTCTGAGAGCAAAAGAGCAGCAAAATACAAGGATGGAATTGATGCCACAGAGTAAGAAACATGTTTGAACTGATAAAAAAAAGGAGAACTAGCAAGTGATTCTGTAAGGAGATCACTCACCAGCTTCCTTAGCTAGGTCAGTCAGCTCAGTTCAGGCTTTCAAACAAGTTTTTATACATCTCAGACAGGCTTCGCCACCATAATAAACAAGTCAGCTAATCCAAGCAATAAAACAAAGACAAACAAAATAAGACAAACAAAATAAGACAAACTAAAATAAGACAAACAAACCACCCGGAACCTGCTGGCTTCCTTCAGACAGGGAGAGAGGACCCTTCCGGTTCTGTGCTTCTCGTCAGCACCAGCCTGTCCTCTCCTCCCCTCTCACTCTGCTCTTGCAATTCATACTTTTCTTTGTGGCTCTGCCCTCCTTGGCTAGTCAGCAGTTTCAGCTGAATCATAGCCTTCCAGCCAGGCAGACTATTAACTGCTGGCCACTTGCAGCTGGCTTTCAGTCCAATGAAGGCTGAGCACCTTCTTGCAGATTCATTAACTGTAGTATGAAATATCACTTCATTAATATCTCAACTATACAATTATTTGAATCTTAAACCAAAGGACAGCTCTTGATCCATAGCAGAATCACAGAAGTACAAGTGACACACACCTATGTAACAGAAATGTAGCTTTCAGCAAGAATCTTGCAAGCTGGTTGCTATGCAGATATTACAAAGTATGCAAATATCGTTTTAAACCATAACGATTAATTTATTCAGAAAAGTTTACAGTGACATTCTCCTAATGAAAAGGTGACAGTGGGGGTGTAAAGCAGGGATATCAAAATCATCCTGCCCTGTGGGGGCCAGATCAGGCCCACAGACCTGCCCAACATGTAGGGCTAGTCCAGCACGCAATGCACATGCAATGCAATGTGCATCCTGGATTGGCCCCATGTGCTCCATGTCCTGGACTGCCCCCACATATCGGAGCAGGGGCGGGTAATTCAAACTGCGGGCTTTAAAGCCGTGGGGTGATGTAGTTCCCAGCACTCGGGAACCAGCAGCGGGAAGGAGAGGAGTCAGGCACACGTGTGTCCCGCACGCACGTGTGCCCCTTAACCAACTGACTGACCGGAGGCGGCAGCAGCAGCAGCAGCAGAGGAATCAGCAGCGGGGGCAGCAGCTGGTCCCCCAAAGGTAAGTGGGGCAGAGGGACCCTGCACAGCTGAGCCAGATCCGGAGGGGAAGCCCCCCAGGTCCCACATAGCTGAGCCGGTAGGGAGCCACGCTCCTGAGCCACGCAGTGCGAACAGAGCGTGCAAACAGGCGCGCTCTGTGAGAGCGCGCCGGCATTTGCGCAGGCGTTAGTGCCGGTGGTCGGGCCGGGAGGGCCAGGAGTGAGACTCCTGTAGGGGTAGGGTGTAGACACCACACAGATCTACAAACAGCAGCTTAGAATGATGTAGACGAGGCTAACCGGGGCTGGTGTGCCCAGGGGGGAGCTGATGCCCCCCTCCCTCCTGGCCTTTGGGGGATCCCCAGCAGGGCCGGGGGGGGGGCAGAGATTGGGGGCCCCCACACCTGTCTGGCAGGTGCCCGTCTTAGGGCTCTGGAGGCACAGGTGAGGGAGCTCTGGGAGGAGGTTAGCAGGCTGAGGGGGATCAGGGAGGCGGAGGATGAAATTGACAGTTATTTCCTTTCCCTGCAGGACCAGGCACC
>NW_005842666.1:742609-768311 GCF_000455745.1 Alligator sinensis | reverse complement strand
AATGACCTGCTGGGTGGCACGGAAATGGAAAGGGATCTGGGAGTCCTAGTGGACTCCAAGATGAACATGAGTCGGCAGTGTGACGAAGCCATCAGAAAAGCCAATGGCACTTTATCGTGCATCAGCAGATGCATGACGAATAGGTCCAAGGAGGTGATACTTCCCCTCTATCGGGCGCTGGTCAGACCGCAGTTGGAGTACTGCGTGCAATTCTGGGCGCCGCACTTCAAGAGGGATGCGGATAACCTGGAGAGGGTCCAGAGAAGGGCCACTCGTATGGTTAAGGGCCTACAGACCAAGCCCTACGAGGAGAGACTAGAGAAACTGGACCTTTTCAGCCTCCGCAAGAGAAGGTTGAGAGGCGACCTTGTGGCTGCCTATAAGTTCATCACAGGGGCACAGAAAGGAATTGGTGAGTATTTATTCACCAAGGCGCCCCCGGGGGTTACAAGAAATAATGGCCACAAGCTAGCAGAGAGCAGATTTAGATTGGACATTAGGAAGAACCTCTTCACAGTTAGAGTGGCCAAGGTCTGGAACGGGCTCCCAAGGGAGGTGGTGCTCTCCCCCCCTACCCTGGGGGTCTTCAAGAGGAGGTTAGATTTATGCAGGGGGTCGGACTCGATGATCTATTGAGGTCCCTTCCAACCCTAACATCTATGAATCTATGAATCTATGAATTGCATGCTGTGCATGGACTGGGGCTGAGGCTGTGATGTGGTGCTTGGCGCAAGCAGAGGCTGCACCAGCTAGATAATAGGGCTCTACAGACCATATCTTTGGCACATTGGGCCTAAGGATATAAATAGAAGTAACTGTATTGATATCAAGGATACCAACATGGGCTGTTACAGTGTAATTGCTAGGGCTGTGCAAAGCTTTGGTCACTGATTCGATGTGGAGGAGATTCGGCCCGATTTGGTGGCCAAATCTCCGATCTGAATCGAATCAGGCGACCCATTAATCTCTCTGAATGAAATTGGAAGCCTCTGATTCGATTTGGAGAGATTCGATTATTCGGCCATAGACAGTTTTATATATTTTTTCTACATACCTCGTGGTACCAGGTGCGGCTCGTGAATGCTGAGATGGTGGGGTGGATGGAGCATCCCATGGGAGCATGGGGGGGTCCCCAGTGCATTCAGCAGCAGGCCCAGAAGTTGACCAGAAGTACTTCCAGTCCACTTCTGGGTATGCTGCCGAGTGTACGGGGGACCCCCTCCCACCATCCAGCTTGGCGACTGGTGTCTCCTGGGTCTGGGGGAGCACCTGCAGTCCCCCTGCAGCTGATTGCTGAGCCGGGAGAGCACTGGAGGGCATGGGGGGCCGCCTGTATGCTCCCCAGTGGACCCAGAAGTGGCACAG
The DNA here is from genome assembly GCF_000455745.1 of Alligator sinensis. Lineage (NCBI taxonomy): Eukaryota > Metazoa > Chordata > Crocodylia > Alligatoridae > Alligator > Alligator sinensis. Next base: position 766,946 of record NW_005842666.1, on the reverse strand, counting down.
AAGTACTTCCTGTCCACTTCTGGGTCCAGCGCTAAACACCCGGGGGACCTCCCCATGCTCCTGTGGGATGCTCCATCCGCCCCATCATCTCAGCATTCATGAGCCGCACCTGGTACCTCAAGGTACATAGAAAAAAACATATAAAGCTGTGTCTATGGCCGAATCACTGATTCTCAGAATCAGTATTGAATCTTCAGACTCAGCCAGATTCAATCAGGACAGTGATTCGAATCAGCAAATCGAATCACTGTCCCCTGAATGAGGCTGAATCAGAATCCAAATCTAATACTACCCACTTTGTACACCCCTAGTAACCCCATGCTATATCTACATGATTCCATAACAATACAAGGGTAGCAAAACTGCTATAATGATAACCATTTTCTGAATGCCATAGTTGCAGCAGTTTAGCTAACTTGTGTCACTATAGGATCATGCAAATGGAACAGTTAGGCTATTATGGCTCCCCGCACTCCCTTCCTGAAGGCAACTAAGAAGTATGTTCATCCATAGCCCTCTAAATAATCAAAAATAAATAAATATATATAATATATATAGGTACTAATATTATTTTGTATTAATAAAATTTATTTTATAATAGTAGCTAAAGACAACAACTAACTTTCCAAACATTAAACAAACCTCCCAATGTCCAAATGACATAGATATATATGAACTCAATTTTAAAGATAGAAAATTTGGTGAATATGAAACATAGGTAAGTAAAGGCTCATATTTTAAAAGCATTATGTAACTGTAGGCTTTTAAGTTTTAGTACCCACGCATGGATATCTACTTTGTTTTTGTTCCAATGAGTACTAAAAATGAGCGGCTAAGCTTCAGGTAGAGCTATGGATGATTCCAAAGTTGTCTTGGGTATCAAAATCAGGGAGTGACACTTAGAAGTATATTTTTTTAAATTTGGGCCTATGAAACTGCACTCAATCCCACAGAAAATCTGAGATATAGATGGCAATAGGACACAGGTCTCTGTCCCTGTGCTTTGTCAGAACACAGTCTTTTCAAGATCACTGTGTGAAAGACTATAGGAAATGTTAAAAGACAACGAAGTGTGCCAAAATTAGCTTGTGGATCTGATACATGAGATCTGATACACAAGAAAGAAGGGAAGAGCTAATAAAATAAACAATGTTATTAGCTATATATGTGTGTGTGTGTATGCACACACACACATACACACACACACACACACACATATAGCTAATAACATTATTTATATATTCATGCATAGGTAATAACAGTGTGTGTGTGTATATCTATATATTGTAGGCAATACAGTGGCCTAAATGCAACTGACAACTAAAGTACAAACAAAAATCATATCATCATAACCAATAAATCATAATGCAAACAGAGCAAGCAAGCAAACTATCAAAACCCACATAACAACAGCACTATATTCAAATTTCCTCGAACAATTCTGGAAGACTCTTTTTTTCTTATGAATGAAGACTGTTACCTCTGTAGCTTGCTCCACTGCCTTCTGTTTTGAGTTTACTGGCATCACATATAGCAATAGTTCTCCTCTCTGTAATTTCTAAGAATTCCCTCACACCTCTAATAATTTATTCCCCCTCTCACAGAAATCTCTGTACTGAACCTTTCTCCTTTCTTTCAAGATCATAAAACACTGTTGTTAAAATAATCTTTTGTCCCCAATACCCTATTTCAATTTTCTCTTCAAACACCATCTTTATCTTCCTTGTACTGTCTGCATCAAGCCATCAAAGCTCAAGCTTCTTATCTTTGCCTCAAAAACTCCAAGTTATTCTGGTTCCATCCATCTTTCAGTTCTTATCTTCTATTCTTCTTTCAGATACCTACAAGCTTCTCCAGTGCTATGGTCTTCAGTGCCCCTTTCAGGTGGGTATTTGCTCTTTTTTCCTTGTCTTTTCCAAACTGTTTATCTGCACAAGAAATACCTCACTCTCACAGACTACTGAAAATATATTGGAATAGGTTTTGAAAGTTTATTCAGAAGAGATAAAACAATACCTTGTGCTTTTGCATAGCAAGAGCTGCTAGGTGGCTATGGGCCATGTACAACAAAATCCTCTGTGTTCTAACCAACTGCTCTTCTTTAGTGGTCCCGCCAATCCAGTATATGGAATAACAGGTCTGAGGTCTGCCTCTTGCACCATATCACTCAGTCAAGCTCAGCAATCCATTTTCAGTCAACATATAATTTGAATCCTCAAGTTTATGGGCTAGATCTTATTCCACTCATTAGGTACCTAAGTGGATTAAGGTGCCTGAGTGTGATCCTATTCTACCCTACTCAATACTTGATTAAATTTTATTGTTACAAAGGTAGGCACTTTTGTAACATGGCATGCCATCCTCTTAGCTTTAAGACAATCACAAAATGCATGGAGGAGGAGTAGGGATGGGGGAATTTCTTGTTGTGTTAATTGACTTTCCAGGACTTGAGCAGGATAGAATGAGATTTCCCTTAGGCCCCTAACAGCTAGGATAAGATCTGGTTCTAGGTTTCTTAGGAACAAGCAGCATGATAACACAATGAGATGGATTTTATGGGATAAGTGGGGAGGTGAGAGACAGATGGATTTCTAGGACCTTAGAAAGGACAGCTCAGTAAGCTGATTTTTGGAAAGCAAGCAAGATTTGACTAAAAAGTTCATTCATATATTTAATATGTCATTTGTGAATGCCATCTTAATCTCTGATCAGGCCTCCAGAACCAACAAGTATGCACTATACACATACACATATATACCATACACACATATTTTGTTACTCCTCTTAATGCATGAATCCAGTGTCTTACTAAAGATTCTTTAAAGTTGGAATTTTGAGACCTGCTCATGCATTACTAAATTGATTAATAACCTGGCTGCAATCTCTTCTACAGTCCTTGCTCAGAGCTCCTTACTATTACTGCTACTACCAGTGTGTCAAACAGTCCTAATTTAAGTCTCTTTCAAACACATATTTCTCCAAATTATCTTACAAATATTAATGAATTAAAGGAAGAAGTTAGAGACTAGCAGATCATTACATTATCAACTGCTTTTTTCATTAAAATGTATTATATAGCTCTAATTTAAAGGATGAACCTTTTGGGGTAAGAATCATATTGTCCCACTATGTTTCATATATCACACAATTTGTTTCTCTAATTTGCAACCAACACAGCATCCTTTTAGAAAACAGTCAACAAGCCCTCTAGATAAGGACTCCAAATGCCAAAATGGCAGTTTTCCAGCCACATATGCAGCATTTTTGGCACTTAAGCACAGTTTATGATTGTATTGTTCCTGCAGTGGAGATATGTAAATAAGTGTCCACATGGCACTGAGCATGCACAGTAGGCCACATAAAGCTGGGCAGGTACTTGGCTACGTATGTATGTGCCCGACCACGAGTCCCAGAAAAGAGGACTTTCAGTGTTTTAGTCTCAGTACCTCAGCACTTGGGGCACTTTAGAAGTGGAAGACCCAGGTGCAAGCCCCCTCCCGCCCCATCCATACCCCCAGCTGACTAGGACAGTGCTCTAACCACTATGCTACAAGGCAGGCATGATTGAATCTGCTGTCCAGCCCACCTTTTAAAGCTGAGACCTTGCATCCTGCATTTGAGATGAGAGACATCCTTTACAGGGAAATTGATAAAGAGTAATGAGGAAGTTTCTGCCCCTTTAGAATCATGGGCCTAAGCCAGAACCCAGGGCTTGTTCCTTTCCAGAGCAGCTGCCAAGTTCTTCTAGCTTACTCTCTTCCTCCTGACCGCTCACATCTTCCCCCACCTTTCCTTTAAGGTAAACTTAACACAGGGTTTGTTTTTTTCTTTGCAAGCTATGCTTAACACATCTAAAAAGTTATACTACTTAATCCTGATCTTCAGTTCTTTATTGATTAAGTGCTAAAGAAATAGAGGATGTGTCTGCATGTTTGCATACTGTTAAGATACTGAAATACACACATTCCTTTAATTCCTACTTTTTAAAAAAAGGTCTCTTTTTCTAGTTTCTGCCATTAAGACATTTATTTCTTGCATTCTGGTTTTTTTCAGGTCCCTGTGGGGACAAAAATAAATTGCAGATCCAGTTGTCAGTAAGAAGTAAAAAGTACAGTGTTTTATGGCCCTATAAAACTACTGTTATAGCTGGCCAGAGTTCTGAAGGAACTGACAAATATAATCTGATTTACTGGCAAATTACTGCAAGGTATCCCTATGGTTTTGACCAAAGGCTAACTCTGATGACTGTAGAAAATGAGATTATATTCTGACAATCCAGCCCTGCTCCTTCCTCCCTCCCTACCTCTCACACAGATTGGTCTATATTTTAAATACATATCATATACCCTACATCTTCCCACACTTCTAATCTTGATTCCACAAAATTCTGAACCTTTTTTATCTCTTCTGAGTGACTTAATCGTTTTTTAATATCAAGAAATAAGAATTAATATTCAGCTTCAAAACACTGTCTGTTACTCAGTGTTGCCAACTGTTGTTGTCTGTGGGATTTATTGGTAATGTTGAAGTGATGTTGTTGTGATCTAGGAACTGTGTGAGATGGAAGAGGCTTTGTGGATGATAGCTTTTATTGGACCAACTGTATGGCTGGGATAAAGTTCGACAACCATTCAAATGCAAAGTACTCTTTATCAGGTTTGAGGGAAGAAGAATGCATAGCAATGATTAAAATTTACAAAATGCCTTCAAAAGGTGAGCTTTGGAACAATAATTCATAAATTGGATGGACAATGACAGCCAAGGACTGAACACTGATGCTGACTTTATGGCATGCTATAATCTATGTAATTACTGAAATTCTTCCTTCACCTACCAGAGGAGGGAAAATGACCCTCCTCCCTTTTGATAGGTCTTCATTTTCCATTAGTAAAGTTTCTTGTTTTCTGTTAATTGTTTATCTTATTCTCTTCTCCAGTTTCACAGCCCTTTCACAGCCCTACAGGATTTATTGTAATATTTCTGTTTTAAATGTGTTCATGTTGTTATAGTGCTGTGTTCCTCAGTCTCACCATAAGGCTAGTATGTGGGGAAGAAATGGGTTAAGAGACAGTGAATAGGAGCAGATGATGTGACTGCTTCCCAACCATTCCCCAGATTCCAGTGTGGGGATGGCACAGGGAGTCTTTCTCTACTTCTGCATTACCACCAGGGACCAGAAGGAATGGAGCAAGCACTGCTCCACATGCCTTCTACAGATAGGGATCACTCAAGTCTGGAGAAGGCAGGGAGAACAGGGGAGAGGAGGCAGCTGCAAGATAAACATCTGTATGCTCCTCTCCCAGAATGATTGTTCCCAGAAATTTCCCAGAAATTTCCACTGGTAGAAATAAATGTCTTTCATTCAGTCATCCTTGTGATAATAAAAAACTTTCCTATAGCTAAGGTTGTGGATGCCCCACTTCACTTCAGGTACAGTACCAGTCAGTAAGATCCAAAAGTGTCTGTTACTAATGCTGTACCAATATTATCAGAAAAAAAAAACCTGAGAACCAAGAAGCAGCCACCCTCCGCTCTCATCCCGGGCTATAAACCCTCGTAATACGGCCACAAGCACTTTCACACAGAAGGGTGATATGTCAATTTGCTCCTCATTTGAATGAAAATATTGTCTTGTAACTGAAACTACTAGGTAGACAAGCTTATAAAACTGTACATCTGTAAAATCTTATACCTTGTTATTTTGTAGGAAGTCACAGTGTTCAATTCGCATGTAATCTGAAATGAGGTTGGGCTGCAAGGGATGAACACCTTTCAGAAGGGGCCTGATGTGTCCAGGAAAATTATTATGAACATAGGTAATACTTGGAACACAAGCAAAGAATTTGCTCTTTAAAACCATACTAAGAGGTCTCGCTGAGACCTTGGAAAAAGCACAGGGAGTGGAAACATGCATTGCGTTTTGTTGCCTTTGTGCTGCCGTAAATATTTTTATGGTGGTCTAAAGGCCAAGCAAACAGGCATTAATACCCCTTTGTCACTCCAAAAATGCCCCAAATTTATGGCTGCAATGAAGTTGGCATCAGTTGGTACTACTGTTTAGTGACCAACATCTATTTATTTTATGGTGTGAGAATGCCAGCAATTCACAGCTTCCTCTGCTTTCCATTTGCCTGGGATAGGTGCTCCTTGGCCTTGAGAGGCTTGATCCTGCACACACTGGGAATTCCTATGCAAACTGGGTCCTTCAAACCTTAGAAGAACACAACACCTATTGTCCTGCACCATCAATAGTCAGGACAACAGGTAACATTTCTTCTGCCCAGTGAAACAGATCATCTGTGAGAGGCACACATTCTGGCACAGATGATTTGCTTAATTTGGAGATGTCTACTTCTAGTGTGCAAGTCACATTTTTAAGGACATTTAGAGCTAAATCCTATTTCATCTTATAGGTCTAAATGGTATGTGTGCAGCTGTCCAACTGTCATCTTTGGCACTTACACACAGAGTTTGTGACCCAGCTTTGTCTCCACAAACTCATGCAGGTACACTGGGAATGCTAAGTAGACCTGCACTCTGTCAGGCAGCTGCAGGACAAAAAAAATAATTTACTTGCCTACTGGGCAGACAGGAGATGGCAATGCCTCACTATGGCTCAGTGATTAGACTTCTTTGCTAGGTGTAGGAGATGCAGATTTAAACCCAACATAAGTGGGGTCTAGAACTTTGGTTTTCCATTCTCCGAGAATATACCTTAACCACTAATTAAGCTACTAGTATAAAAAACAGGAGGGCTGTCCTCTGACTGGTGTATGCACCAGGACGATTCTATTTAACTAAAGGGCAAAACAGAATCGGAAATGTGTTTACATGCCAAAAACAAGTTATGCAGTGGTATATACATCATTTAGGCACATAAAGCAAAATATATTCCACTGAGTTCAAAGAGAGTTAAGTGCCTAATAACTTTAGAAATCTGATCCTTTTCTCATTGCATTACTCTCTTCATACCTACTTACTGACTTTACGTGTGTGTGACAGGAATTAACTTACTGTTTGTAAAGTGCTTTGAAAAGATAAAATCCCCAAGCTGTAGGAATGCTAAGCACTACTACCATTAATATTATTTTATAGTTTTTGGAATCATAGAATCATAGAAAATTAGGGTTGGAAGGGACCTCAGGAGGTCATCTAGTCCAACCCCCTGCTCAAAGTAGGACCATCGCCTACTAGACCACTCCAGCCAGGCTTTTATCAAGCCAGCCCTTAAAAACCTCCAAGGATGGAGATTCCACCACCTCTTTAAGCATCTTGTTTCAGTGCATCACCATCCTAATATCCAACATAAACCTCCCTTGCTGCAGCTTGAGACCATTGATCCTTGTTCTGTCATCTGTCACCATTGACAAGTCTAGCTCCATCCTCTTTGGAAACACTCTTCAGTTAGTTAAAGGCTGCTGTCAAAATTAGGACAGAGTGGGCACATCTACACATTGCCCTACGGTGATGTAGCGGTGCGCTATGTTCCCGTACGGTATGCTGCAGTAACATAGCGATCACGTGGGTCTACACATGATCACTAGTTACATCGCTATAGCAGTGCACTCCCTGATTATAGCTCACCACTATGGCAACAAAGCAGGGAAATTTAACCATGCGCTGCCCATACTGTGCAGTATGGGCAGTTACTATGCTGAGTTTTAGTACTTCCAAACGGAAGTACTAAAGCATGGTGCAGTAACAAGGTCATCATATGGCAACATGTAGACACACCCAGTGTACACTGATTAGAAGTGCAAAAACTAATGTGCATTAATTAGAAGTTCAAAAACAAAGATTGGGAATAGAATGATAAGGAAGCATTACAACAGAATATCAGAAAGAGAAGATCTGCAAATATTTAGCATGTTTGATTAAACTACTTGCCAGTGAAAAGTAGATTTTAAAACAGAACAACAGATATAATGATCTTCTGATTTGTGGATCTACTGGTCCACCAAGACAATATTTTAGCTGTTCTAGTGCAATTCTCAAGAGTCAAGTGATTTGTTGTACCCTCAGTAGCCTGTCCTGAGTTTTTCTTATAGGAACAAATAATTTCTAGATGGGGCAACATAAAAGTCATAGTGGCAAAGATTCCAGGAGATTGGGCTGAATCATAGATTTCACAGATTCCACAGATATTAGGGCTGGAAGGGACCTTGCGAAATCATCTGGTCCAGCCCCCTGCCCAAGGGCAGGATGTCAGCTGGGGTCAGAGAACCCCAGCGAGATAATTATCCAAACACTTCTTGAATGTGTCCAGAGTCGTGCTTGCACCAGTTCATCACTGAAGTGGCATGTCCACATTTTGCTTTATATTATTTGTCTCTTACATACAGTAGAAACTTTCTATAGTCAGGATCCAACAATCTGTGTGGAACAAACTGGGCTGGGCATCCAATTCTAATAAGTATTTTAATCTTATTTCAAAGTTACTTTTTGTCCTGTCTTAAGAACAAAAACTTAATGTTTCATACCTTTTCATGAACTTTTTGCCCTGGCTCCATTCCTTCAATATGTTCTGATTCAGCAGGTCCCTCTCCAGATGCCATTTTCCTTTGAATATGTGCATTTTGTTCACGTAAAGCTACAATCTGTAAAAATCAATCAATCAATCAATCAATCAATTAATCAATCAATCAAGATTAACATAATTGAAATCACTAAACAGGCAAGTATTATGTTTATTAAGGTCTTGATCTGACCCACAGAGGCACAAGGAACTCCACTTGAAGAATTAGTCCTATATTTATATAAAAGGGATATGTATCATTAATGAATGATAAAAATGAATAAGAGATACATTTACAATAAGCAATAACAAATATTGAAAGCACAACATGAACTTATATTTCTAATCTTACCTAGTCCTAGCTACTAGTTAAACATATGAAAACATATTAGATTGATGATTTCAGTCCCCTGCAAGGACAGGGCATAGTTTTACATACAGGACACAATAACTATTAAGCTGACACTGAGGAAGTACATTGCTAAAAGGATACTTTTGCATACTACAAAAAGAAGTGTCAGTTTTAAGCAGGATTTTCCTAACTTTCAGTGATTGTGACATACATTCTTAAAGCATGCTATCTGGTGAGAAAAGCAACTATGTAAAAATAGCTTTACCTTATTCAACACATTACTTCTATTAACTACCTACTTAATGGGATAAATTAGGTCCCCCCTCCCCCTCAAACTTATGTTTACTCTCATTTTTACCTAAACTGTACCAATAGAGTTTTCTCCAGAATGAGCTTCTGAGGTTTCAGTGACACAATACATTAAATACATGGTGCCCAATCTAAATTGTGTATGTAAATGCTGTAGGACTTGGGGGATAAGAGCCAAACTAATTCACAACATACTGAATTTCAAGTTACAGCCCTTGGTGCATTTGAATGGCTCTTGCTGATTTCACTGTTAAGACTGAAATTAAATGCACATTTTTTTTCTCATGGATGTATATAGGAAAGTGTAAAACAAGTGCGGATATAGCCATCTGAATAAATCTGCATTCTTATATAGCGATCCAAAAATAGTCTAGTTTCAAATGTGTTTTGGCAGCATGAGAGGGACAGGGTACAGCTCAAAGTACTAAAATATTAGCCACACAAAATACATTTATTCATAACCTTATCAAAACTTATAAATGGAAGTTTCTGAACAACTTGATTTCTACTCATGTTATTTCTGTTCAGACTTGTAAACCTTTTCTTTGCAAAGCTAAACAAAATGAAATAAGCCTCTGCCTACAGAATATTCCTAGTATTTAATCATAAAGGTAGATTTGGGGCAGACTGAGGAAAGCCACTTCAAGATAGTCATTATAATGCACTAATTTATGGACATCACTTGTGCTTCACATGAAACACAGACTTTATATTAATGCAAGGGGGGGTGAATGGACACCTACTATCAGACTTGAAATTTGATATGGCTGTCTGTTACAGTAGTTCACGAACAGAAACTTTATTATGACTGCACTAGTCAACTTCCTCCGCTATATCCAATGCAACTTAGCCTCCATTTACCTCACCATAAATATCACTGCATAAACCATTCTGTTATTAAAACTGGAGCAGTCCACTTTCCAACCAGGTGGAGACTACCCCCCTCTGATGCTGACAATCATCACCACTGGCACAGGCAGTGTTGGGATGTGGTGTGGCAGCCCTACTAGCCATGTTTAATTTAAAGCACACAGCAAATCAGCTACAAAGATGTTCCACATTATATGTAAATGCTCCATTATAGGTGGACTATCTTTGTGGCTGTTTTCTTATTTTATTGCACCATTAATTGGCTGAACTTGTGGCATGGTTGCTATTTATGGCATGGCTAATGTTATGTGTGCAATAAATGTAACATTTGCCTTGGCTCTGTGATAGCAAAGCTACCCTTGGTGTTTGTTAAGAGTTTTGCTACTTCCCTTTGTCTGCTTTACAATAATTCCCCATTTTTTCTCATGTGGGAAGTGGTCACCTTGGAATAGTAGGCAGGAGAAATGGAATCAATAAGAATCAACATAGGCAATCAATTTTTCTCCTAGTCTCAGTTTTTCTTAAGAAGAAATAAATCTCTAGTAGTTATTACGGTTGTTGAGAAAAATCTTTAAACCATAGATTAAGGGCACATCTATACTACACATTTTTGTTGGCACAGCCACGTAGACAAGGAGTTGCAGAAATCATGCCCCTTACTGACAGCTACGTTTACTAAATCACTCATGTTGACCTAACTTATACCAGTAAGAATGTCAACTGGCCAGAACAGTGTCAGTTCACTGTGAAGGTGGTTTGTGCAAGCCAGAGAAGACCTTTTGCCAGTATAATTCACATCTCCAGTAAGGGGGATTGATAGTTAAGCTATATGAAACATTATTTGATATAATATTGTTTTGCAATTTTCTGTTAAAAGAATGTTAGTACTGGTGATCTAAATCCTTGTCTTTTATTTAATTATGTTAATGAGGTGTGTTGGTTTGTTGGGAAGAGTCTTCATAGAGGCACAGTTATACAGTTACAACACAATTCATAAGGCATAACTTGTTTTGATTCACCAAACTGCAACAAATTATGCTGGCATAACTACTTTTGCCACAGCATATTGCATTCACAGTAAAAGAATGTGATATTTTAACTATGCTAGTATTTGGGACCTGGTTATATATACCTGAAGGGATAACTGATATCTGAAGGGTATATATATAGCCCCTGTGGCTATAGGGGACAAGACTAGGATCACTGGCCTCAAACTGGATCAGGGGAGATCAGGCTAAAAATTAGGAAGAGCTCTCAGACTATGAAGACAAGTATTGGAACAGACTACCTATACAAGCTGAGAAATCTCTATCCCTGGAAATTTTCAAGAGCAGGCTAGATAGACATTTGACAGGGATAGTTTAGTCAGGGATAGTTTAGTCCTGCCTTGAGCAGGCTGCTGGCTCACATGAGGTTCCTTCTCACCCTTTTTTCCCATGATCCTATGACTTCTGTCATCATCGGAAGGAAAACAGATATTGTGCCTTAATATAAATCAATTATGAATTAAAACTAAACAGATTAGCAAATTAGTATGGTCACACCTGCATGTTAAATACTTGTGAGGTGTCACATGATGATGGATCTCTAAATGGGATTATAACATGTTTTCCTCCAACATCAGGGGATTGTACTCAGTGACCCAGCAGGGCCCTTCTTCAATCCTATGTCTGTGTGCAATTTTTCTAACTATAGAGGTAAGAGTCTGCTTTCATTTACGTGATGAAAATGAAAGTGCAACCGTGATTCTTTTACTCTAAAAGGGAGTATTACAGAGAGCCATGTTTTTTATCTGAGATCAAATGTGCTTCATTTATAAAAAAACCTACTCCTCCCCATCCTCCAAAATACCAACTCTGCAATTTGATTTTGAATCAACAGAGCTGACCTGGTTTTTTTCTGTCTTGGACTCCATCACCATAATGAATATTTGGTAGGTTGAAAACTCTGCTACACCTGAGCTCCCCACCGTCTTCAAATGAAGACACTAAATGACAACCTAAATGAAAACCTGAGCAATGCCAGTAGTAACACTGGGGTTTCACAGGTGCCTCTAATTGGAATGCAATAAATAATTCTGTTGCTCATGCACAAGAACAAAGTTAGTTCAGTTGATGCTCTCTGTTGCATTTCCTCCACACAACTAACCATAGTGTAAAGTGACAAAATTTATGCTGTCTGAAATACCTACTGCCAGGGCAGAGGGACACAGTCCCTACCTGGCTTCTGGTAGTGGAGCCTGCCCCAGCAGCAGACAGTTCCTAGGGGCAGGGAGCAATCTCCTGCCCTCTGGTGCCTGGTTGACCGGGTGCAGATCTGCTCCCAGTCAGGTGTCTACATGAGCACTACTGCGCAGTAAGTAATCACAAGTAAATTTGCTACTTGCATTTTCAGGTAGCAAATTTACACACAATTGCCGAGGTTTACTTTGCAGTAAGCATGTGCATGTGCAGATGCACATGCTTACTGTGTAGTAAACTATGCTACTGCACAGTAAGGCATCTCATGTACATGCACCCAGTTTTACACAGTACCTTCTCTGAATGGCACTGTATTTTGCCTCAACTTAAGTCAAAAAAGTCAATCCTTATGCACCAGAGTAAGTGAAAGGAGAATATTAAATGCCAGATCTGTCAAATATCATATATTTTGGGGCAAAGGACTGAGCAGATGGAGAGAAGAAATGTACCCACAATTATGAGTAACAACAAAATGGATTCTGGGGTCAACACAAGTCTAGTCTTGTCCACCACTTCTATTGAGAACTTGCCTTGCCTCCAGAAAATATAACTAGAACATGTACTTGACAAATGAGTCTTAAAAATATAGGCAGTATATGATGTTCTGTAAAGAATAGCTGTCATCATCGTTGGCAATTCCTCTATATGAGGCTGACAGTCTTCCAGTATATAGGGAAGTCATCAGTGAGTCTGTAGATGACTGAGGAAGCCAATCCGAGAACTGCATGTTTGACTGCAAGACATGGCAAGTATTTCTAGGAGGAAAGAGTAGATTGTAGGGTGATGTCATGACACAGCTTTTTTTCTTTGTCTCTCTCATCTACCTACCTCCATAGTGAAATGAGTTTCCTTGAAATGATCAAGGCCTTGCCATATATCATGGCAAAATTATGGATGATTCAGTCTTGAGTCTCCCAGATACTGCATTTCTTCATATTGGTCATCAAGGTGTCCTTGAATCTCTTCTTTTGCCCAGCTCTAGAACAGTGACCATGATTGAGTTGGGAGAATAAACTTGTTTTGGGAGCTAGTTGTCAGGCATCTTTATGACATGCCCTGTCCAACAAACCTGATGCCGTATAAACCTGACTTCAAGGCTGGTGGTGCTTTCTTGAGCCTGAACCCTGGAATTCATTCTTCTGTCCATCCAATTTATGTAGAGGATTTTCCAAAGACACCACTGATGGTAATGTTGCAAATCTTTCTGGTGTTTTTGATGTGTCATCTAAGTTTCATGCCCATACAACAGGACAGAAATGACAACAGCCTGGGAGACAAGAAGTTGGGTTTCGGTCCTAATGTCATGATCATCCAAGACATGATTTCAAAGACATCCCAAGGCAGCATTAGCAGATTTATCTGGTGTTGCATATCATCGTCTATGTTTACTTGTTGGAAAAGGTATGATTACCCAGGTAGGCGAAATACTCAAATTTCTTCAAATTCTCTTTTTATAATTTATGGAGTAGCACCTGATTGGTGTGGGGTAGGTTGGTAAAGTAACTTGGTTTTCATTAAGTTGACAGTAAGTCCAAGCACTTCATAGACTTCACAGAAGCAAATGAAGTACCCTGAAGCTCTTCAATTAAATGGGCACATGCAACACAATCATCACCTTATTAAAGATCTGTCATGGAGGTATTCATCACATAACCAGTTGATGTTGAAGATATCGCTATCCGTAGAATACTGGATACTGACTCCAGATGGAAGTCTTTCAGTACTGAGATGTGGAATAGCTGTGATATAGATGGAAAAGAGTGTTGGTTCAATCACACCTTATTTGACTCCAGTTCTAACAGTGAAGGGGTCCATTACTTAGGACAGTTGCTGTCATGTCATAGTGAAGTTTGGTGGTAGTAACAAATTTTGGCAGGCCTCCTCATCAGAATTTTCCATAGGGCCTCTCTGTTGATGGAATCAAAGGCCTAATGAGCAAACCCTGGGCAAACCCTGTGGGAGAGTGAGGGTAAGGGTGGTAGAGAAGTGCGGTCGGAGGGGTGGGGTGGATATGGGACAAAAGTTCTACCTATGCTGGGGACTCAAAATCAGTCTGTGGCTGCTCCTGCTGCATCTGCCATAGCCATATCCACAGGCACAGCATTGTATGCTTCCCTGGTTGTTGCTTTGACAGAGTAACATGGATCTTTGCACCTTACTATTGCTACAAAAGCAATGTTGCGGGGCTGCTTTTGCTGCTAAGGTGCAGATTTCATGGGGATGGGGGCAATTCTGGTGTCCCCCCTCCCCCCAGGACTATTGCCTTCCTTGCACACTCCAAGTTACATTACTGAAGTCAGGTCAATGAAGGCCATGTAAAAATCTTATTGTTGCTCACAGCACTTCTGAAGTTGCCTGTCAACAAAGATCATATCTATTGCACCTCTGAGTGGTCTGAAACCACACTGGGACTTGAGTAGAATCTCCTTAGCGTGGAAAGTGAGTTTTTTGTGGAGAACGGGGGCAAGGACCTTTCCAGCTATAAACAGAATGTAATCCCATGAAAATTGCTGCAATCCAATATATCTCCTTTCCTGAATATGGTTACTTTACAATTCTGGCATCTCTCAAGTCACTGGGAATTTGATCATGCTTCAATATTTTCATAATAAATGACATGTAGTTGGTGAGAGAGATTTTTTTCCACCATGCTTATAAATTTCATCTGGCATTCCTCAGGACCACACACTTAGTTGTTTATATCTGCTTAGAGGTTTTCAGGGCCTCTTGATAAGTTGGTGGTAGTCCTTACTGGAACTGTTGTGGAATGACTTTGATGGTATTGTCTTCAACATTAGCATCTGAGCTCTGAAAGTTTTCCTTCTACCATGTGTTAATGGTAGAGCTGTGAAGAATAGCAACTGCCTAAGGAAGGTTTCTAGGGTCTGATCTTGGGGAGTTCTATGGTGAGGAACAGCTGGGAAAGGAGATACTTGTTAAGGTATGGGAGATGCAATTTAAGAATTGCATTTAAGAAATTAGAAGGAACCAGAAAGGTCCTGGTTTCACAGCCTGCAGAGCATACATGTAATGCTTCATCATGCAGGGTGAAAGCTTACTGGGTATATCTATATCAGAGATCTGGCCTGTAGAGTCATACCATCCGGCCCACTGGAATTTGGGGTCAGGGATAGGGGGCCTGGTCTACTGCAGAATATAGAGCCCTTTGGTCCTGATGGAACCAGGGTTGTCAGCAGGGGGATGAGCAAGGGTTGTGTAGATATATCATAGTTCCATGACTGTGCTCACTCTGCAGCTGCCAGACATTGGCCACCAATGCTTGGCAGCACTGCCGCTACTGCCCAAAGAACCTCCCACCACCAGATCCCCACTGAAATCACTGGATATACTGCATTGCCACTATCCCTATGGATCTGACCTGGGGTACGTCTGACTAGTGAGGAGGACTTTAAACTAGGCTTACTGGGGGATGGAGAAAAAAGCCCTGCGGGAAGTGGGGAAGTGGGAGACCTAGAGGAAGAGCAAGCAGGAGGGAGCAACAGCTGGGTGTTCTCATACTCTCTGGGAAATCAGGGCAATTGACCAGTTAACTTAGGCGCCTGTACATGAATGCACGGAGCCTGGGAAACAAGGAGGAAGGGTTGGAAGTCCTTGCACAGTCACGGAGCTACGATGTGATCAGAATAACAGAGACTTGGTGAGATAGCTTGCAAGACTGGAGTGCAGTTATGGATAGGTACAAACTGTTCAGGAAGGACAGGCAGGGTAGAAGAGGAGGAGTTGCACTTTATGTAAAAGAGCCATATGATTGCTCAGAGCTCCGGTATGAAAGTGGACACATGCCTGTTGAAAGTCTCTGGGTTAAGGTTAGAGGGGAGAGCAACAAGGGTGATATTCAGTGGGTGTCTGTTATAGGAAATGATGGATGAGGCTTTCTTTAAACAGCTAGTGGATGTTTCCCAATCACAAGCCCTGGTTCTCATGGGGGATTTCAATCACCCTGACATCTGCTGGGAGGGCAGTACAGCAGTGCAAAGGCAATCCAGGAAGTTTTTAGAGACTGTTGGGAACAACTTCCTGGTGCAAGTGTTGGAGCAGCTAACTAGGGGCTGTGCTCTTCTTGACCAGCAGCTCACAAACAGGGATGAATTGGTGGGGAATGTAGTAGTGGATGGCAAGTTGGGCAGCAGTGGTCACGAGATGATTGAGTTCAGGATCCTGAGGAAAGGAAGGATGGAGAGCAGCAGAATAAGGACACTGGACTTCAGAAAAACAGATTTCAACTCACTCAGGGAACTCATAGGCAGGATCCCCTGGGGTGCCACACTGAGGGGGAGGGGAAGCCAGGAAAGCTGGCTGTACTTTAAAGAAGCCTTACTGAGAGTGCAGGAACAAACCATCCCAATGTGAAGGAAGACTAGCAAATATGGCAAAAGACCAGCTTGGCTTAGCAGGGAACTCTTTAGTAAACTGAATCTCAAAAAGGAAGCTTATAACAAGTGGAAACTTGGACAAATAACTAGGGAGGAATATAAGACCGTTGCTTGGGGATGAAATCAGGAAGGCCAAAGTGCAGTTGGAGTTAGAGCGAGCAAGGGATATAAAGGGTAACAAAAAGGGTTTCTACAAGAGGAGGATCAGGGAAACTGTGGATCCCTTACTGAATGGGGGAGGCAACCTAGTGACAGAGGATGGAGAAAAGGTTTTAGTGCTCAATGCCTTTTTCACCTCAGTCTTCACAGGCAAGGTCAGCTCCCAGACTATTGCACCATGCAGCATTGTTTGGGAAGGAGGTGAGCAGCCAACAGTGGTGAAAGAACAGGTTAGAGACTATTTAGAAAAGCTGGACATGTAGAAATCCATGGGGCCAGACGGGATGCACCTGAGGGTGCTGAGGGAGTTAGCTGATGAGATTGCAGAGCCACTGGCCACCATTTTTAAAAACTCATGGTGATCAGGAGAGGTGCCAGATGGTTGGAAAAGAGCAAACATAGTGCCCATATTTAAGAAAGGGAAAAAGGAGGATCCAGGGAACTATAGAGCAGTCAGCCTCACCTCAGTCTCTGGAAAAATAATGGAGTAGATCCTCAAGCAATCCATTTCTAAGCACTTGAAGGAGAAGGTGACTAGGAACAGTCAGCATGGATTCAGCAAGGGCAAGTCATGCCTGACCATCCTGATATCCTTCTATGGTGAGACGACTGGCTCCTTGGATGTGGGGAGACCAGTGGATGTGGTCTACCTTGATTTTAGCAAGGCTTTTGATACAACTTTCTCACAGGTAAGCTAAGGAAGTACGGGTTGGATGAATGGACTGTAAGGTGAATAGAAAACTGACTGGAGCATTGGGCTTAGAGGATAATAATCAATGTCTCAATGTCTAGTTGGCAGCTGATATTAAGTGGAGAGCGCCTGGGGTTGGTCTTGGGACCAGTGTTGTTCAATGTCTTCATCGACGACCTAGAAGATGGCATAGAGGGCACCCTCAGCAAGGTTGCAGATGACACCAGTAGAAAAACTGGAGGGTAGGGGTAGGATTCAGAGTGACCAGGAAAAATGGGAGCATCAGGCCAAAAGGAATCTCATGAGGTTCAACAAGAACAAGTGAAAAGTCCTGAACTTAGGACAGAACAATCCCATACACCAGTACAGGCTGGGGGCTGACTGGCTGGGCAGCAGCTCTGCAGAAAAGGACCTGGGGGCTACAGTGCACAATAAGCTGGATACGAGCCAACAGTGTGCCCTTATTGCCGAGAAGGTTAATGGCATTCTGAGCTGCATTGGTAGGTGTGTTTCTAGCAGGTCAAGGGAAGTAATTATCCGCCTCTATTCAGCACAGGTGAGGCCACATATGGAGTACTGTGTTTAGTTTTGGGCCCCCCGCTAGAGAAAAGATGTGGACAAATTGGAGAGAGTCCAGTGGAGAGAAACAAAAATGGTGAGGGGGCTGGGGCACATGGCTTATGATGAGAGGCTGAGGAAACTGGACTTATTTAGTTTAGAAAAGACCGAGAGGAGATTTAATAGCAGCCTTCAACTACCTGAAAGGTGGTTCCACAGAGGATGGAGCTAGACTGTTCCCAGTGGTGACAGATGACAGAACAAGGAGCAATGGTATCAACTTGCTGCTGGGGAAGTTTAGGTTAGATATTAGGAAGAATTTTCTCACTAGGTGGGTAGTAAAACACTGGAACCCAGGTTATCCAGCGAGGTTGTGGAATCTTCATCTTTGGAGGTGTTTAAGACCTGGCTAGACACAGTTTGGCTGGGGATCTAATTTGGGGTGGTCCTGGTGTGAGCAGGAAGTTGAACTAGATGATGTACTAAGGTCCCTTCCAACCCTAATTTTCTATGATTCTATGACACCCCTGGTCTATATCACTTCCCTAGAACTCCTGAATGTGTCACAAAGAAGAATGACCCAATGACTTCTGCTTTAGCTAACATAAACCCAGAAATGAGACAGTAAGAAGCTGTCTTGGGTGTAACTCCTTCCTTTTAAGCATCCTGGAGGCAGACCTTGTTGAGCTAGTCAGAAAATTTCAGACAGAATATTCTTCTGTTGCAAAATATGATCTTGATGAAACTAGCTGTATCGTTGTTGTTGAATCATACTGAATTTGGTGAAATTTCCTGCCCGAATTAGGACATGGCTTGACATTAGATGCTATATCATATTCTGCATGACAACATAAAAGAAACATGATATAGAGGCAAAACAAAGAAACAAAACTTTCAATTTGAAAGAAAATTTAGAAATGTTCTGAAACAAAATCTGCTAAAACAAAATGTTTTACATGCAGATGTTTTACATGCATGTTTTACATGCATGTTTTACAAAATGTTTCACATGCAGATGGCAGCATGTGATGTTTCTGCTTGGGAGCAGTTTGTTACTGCTGCTATTCAAGGGAACAAGTCTTTTGTATATTGCATAGAAATAATGCATGGTATAACAATGAATACATTTCACTATGAAAAACCTGATACCATATCCTTGACTGGAACACCCTGGAAACAAATCATTTTTCAGCATTTGCCTTTGATATTAACTTTAATTTTGGAGGGGATCTATACTTATATGATCACTTCTGCAGTTAGTGTGATGCTCTGACATGCATTTAATTTTTAAAATTATATTAATATTTTGACAAAGAGTGTTCAATTATTATATTTGTGCACTCAGAAGAGAGTTTGAGTGTTGCTTTGGTATTTGTATCACTGTTGTATTCTTACTATTTGTATTTTGTTTAGCGGGAGCTAGTGTTTAAGAAGCATGTTCACTTGATGGCAACGTGCATTTTTACCAGAGAAAGTGGGAAGTAGCAGAGAAAGTGGGAAATGTTGCTCGTATGTCCTGACAGTAGAAGACCTTGCCTTAAACAAGCTCCAGGTTTGACAGAACTTGATTTACAAAACTTACCATATTTACTAAACTTAGCATAGCAAGACTCACGCCTAGAGTTATGGAATACGTTGGGGCAATGCTATCTAGTTCTACCTCAGCTGTATAATGGTTAAAAAGTACTCACATCTAACCAATTTGGAGAACCCCGCCTTCCCCCGCCCCTCCCCATTTTAAATCAAGACTCAGGGACATTTATAGAGCAGATTGCATAGGACTGCTGTCCTGCTGCTACCTTGTCAGTAAGCATTACACTTCATATATAAGGACAGTCCAATGAATTTCTTTCATAAATATTAAATCTACATATATATTTTAAATTACATATAAGCCAGTGGTGTCCAACTCTTTTCATCCTGTGGTCTAGACAGGTGGTGCCAGAGTTGCATATGGGCTTGATCTGGTCACTGGGGCAGGTGCAGCAGGAGACTGAGTTGGCCCATGTGACCGGTGCGGCTGCATGGCACATGATCTGGCCATGAGAACAGGCTTAGGGTGCAGCCCGGGCCTTAACCAGCCACACACCAATGCCTTGGGACCATTCAGGCCACACAGTAATGGCCTAGCCAAGGCCCAATCCAACAACACAGGGACTGGAAATTTGGCAGCGGGGAAAGGGTGGAGGTTAACTGCCACCACTCCCTTGCCACCAAATTTCCTGACCTCTAGGAAGCCCCACAGGCCAGATGCCATGGCTCCATGGGCTAGATATGGCCTGTGGGCCAGGGGTTAAACATCCATGATCTAAATGATTTGTGCAAAATGTATCTATGTCTGCAGGCTGGATCTGGCCATTGGGGTGGATGCAGCAGGTGACAGACCTGGTGTACTGGGTAGGTGGGACTGGGGCCCAATCCAGCCTTGTGGCAATGGCGTGGGCCTGAGCAGGCTGTAACAGATGGGGAAGTGGTGGCTGGTGCTGCTCAATTAATAGAAGTGATGGAGGGAGCCTTAAGTCACACAAGGAGTGCTTTGGGTATAAAAAGGTTGAATACTACTGTAGGTACTTCGTAAAAGCATTCTTCTACAACAACAGCAAGTGGTAACAGCAAGAATCCAGAAGGGCATTCACTATCCAAAAAGATAAAACTAATTCTGAAAACATTGCTAATCAAAAATATAGAAAAAGAAGACCATATCTATTTGTTTTACAATTCTTTCTCCTTTTAGGATCAGAATACCCAATTGAACAAATCTATTACAGCATTAAGACTACTTATACCTTATCAACTAGCTATGTTTTATTTCACCTAAGTACAACTTAGCATTGCAAAGTACTTATTAGACAGCAAAAATATACTATAGAGTGGGAAAAAAGCAACGATGTTTGCTACAAAAATAGGTATAAAAACTTAAAAAACAAGGATTAAGATAAACTCTATACATCTGCATTCATGAGATGTATATTACCTACTATTTATTTCCTCTAAATTCAAATAAAATTTATTTCAACTCCAAAATAAACCCTACTAAATATAACATATTTTCTCTCATGCAATACTCGCCCAAATAAGACACACACCTTGTTTTTGCGAAGTCAGAATGAAGAAAAAGAAAAGATTTTTCCAGAGTTATGTCCATGTAGAATAGGGACAGGTCTAATCTTCCACTCACTCACCCTTCCTTTCCTGCTCAGGCAAAAACTGCAGTTTTAACTCTTTCACAGCTCAACTGTCAACAGCTTTTGACAGCTCAGCCAAAAGCTGAAACTGTAGTTGCTGCTGAAAACTATACTTCATGGGCAGCCTGTAGAACTGTGAAATAGGAGAAGAGACCCCAGGATTAGCTACAAGACATCAAATTTGCAGAACAAAGGATAGCTTGATTAGTGGAACATCAAGATGATTAGAAAGGACACATGTGGAGTGTAGAAAATTTACCAGGAATTAGGTATATCACTCTAAGACATGAAGTCAATAGACTATATCATTGTTCCCTGAATAGAAATGACACTGTTGCTACTGGGAAGTTGGTTTTAATTTTTAGGTGGAGCAAGAATCAAAGTTGGATATGACTGCACAATTGCACCTGCTCCAGATCTGCCCTTGATGGACTCTGCCCCCACCCTCCATCCAGCTTCTGGAAGGTAGATCACGAAAAGAAGCAAGAGTCATCTTACAGCATCCCAATGCTTCTATTCTGGGCAGAAAGAAATCAGCCCCCTAAGACACATACCCCAACTTTGAAAAACCAATTTCTGGGAAAAGTTGAATGTGGTATGTAAATACAGTACTATAAAAGTAAGATAAAACAAATTAACATGCCTTTTCCCTCCTGTTTTCTGACCTACCACTTAGAAGCTTTGCTGTCATATTACTAGAATTCTTTCTTTGAGTTCCTGTTGAGGACATTAATTTCCTACTTTGTACACTTCTAAAGTTAGATGTTTTTCAACGTGATACTAACTATCTCATGTATATTTTTTATATCACAACAGAATTTTTGTGGAATATTTGAAGCAAATCATACAAGGTTTTAGAATATACGAGTATTAAAAAATTAAACCATCTTACTTCGACATTTTTCTAACTTTAGTGGCTTAACTCCACAGAGTAACATTCAACACTGCAAAACCATAACTTAAAACGATCAATGCCATCTCACGTACCTTACTTTCCAAGTTCCCCATATCTATGCAGTGACTTTTTTTGAGACTGACAATGGCTAGCTTTCTAATGGAAGTACAGAGAATGGCTACTATGGAATCCCCGAATGCCCACCTGGGAGTCAGTATTCAGTTCCTTCATTTGGCTCTTTCTTTTCCCTGTTCTACACTCTACATTTGTTATATCCTCTCTCAATTCAGCCCTGGGTCATTTTTATGCAGATATTGAACATACCAAATTTAATTTTTCAGTGTTGAGTTTCTAGCTTATAGCACCTTGTTCTGCTGTAAATGCTTTTAATATACTATACTGAAATCAAGCATGCTGCCAATTTGTTAAAAAAAATATTTTTTAAAAACTGTCAAATGCCCACCTCTTTTATTCAGGTTTAGCATCTACTTCTGAATTTGGAAATTCTGATTTTGCCTTTCATCTTTCAGATCTATACACACAATCCTTATCACCTCCAAGACATTACCTATCTTGATCTCACTTATTACTGATCTCACTTATTCCTCCAGAAACATCCTTCTAAAGCCACAGAAACACTGGGCTGGAAGACACCTCAGAGGGTCATCTAGTCTAGCAGGATCATCCCTCTCTAAACCACATCCAAGAGCTTTCAAACCTTAAAAATGGCCATGGATGGAGATTCTATAACCTCTCTAGGTTAACCATGCTTAAGTGCCTTCATTATTATAACGTTCTTTTTAATATCCAATCTAAATTTGCCTTGTTGAAATTTAATACTGTTATTTCTCATCCTGTCCCTTGAAGATGTGGAGAATAGTCTATTGCCACCCTTATTATAACCACCCTTCAGATACTTAAAGATTTATCAAATCCTGTTTCCTTTTCTTCATCAGACTAAACAATGCCCTTTCTTTCAACCTTTTTGTCATAAGTCACATTTCCTAGACCTCCAATCTCTTGAGTTGCTCTCCATGAGGAGCAACGTGATTTGTATACAACTTTCTCAAAGTGCAGTGCCCAAAACTGGACACGGTACTCGAGGCGAGGACTAACCAATGCTTAATAGAGTGGAAAAGGCACTTGTATTTACTTGCAAGTGATGCTCCTATTAATATAGACTAATAGGCTATTTTTTTTTTTGCAACAAGAGCACGCTGTTGGTTCATATTCAGTTTAATGTCCATTATTACCCCAGACCAGTTTCTGCAGAACTGCAGCCTAGCCAGCCATTCCTCAGTCCATATTTGTGCACGTGACTGTTCTGTTCTAAGAGCAGGACTCAGCACTTATCCTTACTGAATTTTGTTCAGTTAATTACAGATCATTTGTCTAGTTTATCTGTCATTCCTAATCTTACCAGCTGAGTCTTAATCTTACAAATTGAGTCTTAATCTTATACTCTGGAAGGTCTGAAATGGCATCCAGTTTGACATCATCTGTAAATTTGCTAATTTAGTATTCAATCCCCTCTCCACAATTCATTAATGAAGATATTAAAAGGTACCAGACCCATAGCAGACCACTGGAGAACCTCAATTGTTAACAGCACATAAAACCAAGGATGACAATCCATGAACAGAATGATATTACAATACTTTTGTCTAGACTATTTTTTTAGGCTACTAATGGAAATGTCATGGAAGAGAGTGCTAAACATCTTGCAAAGTTGACGTATATCACATTACGTTCCCCACACATCCACAACACTCATCGTGTTATAGAAGATATCAAGATTGGTCAAGCGTGCCTTGTTCTTGACAAATCCACACTCACTGTTCCCAATCAGCTTATTATCTTCTAGTGGCTAAGAAACAAATTCGTTGAGTACATCCTCCAAAATACTTCCAGGTATGAAGGTCAGACTGACCAATCTGTAATTCCCTAGATCCTCCTTCTTCCCTTTCTTAAACATGGGAATAATACTTGCCTTTTTCAGTTATTCAGAACCTCATCCAGGCTCCACAAATTTTCAACAAGAAGTCTCTAAGCCAGAGGTTCCCAAACTGTAGGTTGCAACCCCAAATGGGATCACAACATCAGCATATGGGAACGTGGGTGTGGGGAACTGCATGTTGCGAGTGAGGGGCCATGGTCAAGAAAAGTTTG
>NW_005842666.1:717117-742578 GCF_000455745.1 Alligator sinensis | reverse complement strand
TCCCTATTCTAGGTTGATCATCTCTTCTCTCCTTGTTGACAACTGTGCTCCTCACCTGTAAAATAGGCATTAGATTCTTCAGCCTTCTTCACATCATTCATATTTAGTAAAGAGCCTATACTTTCCTTTGCCTACCTCTTACTTCTAATTTCATACTTTCGTTTCCTTGTCTCAGCTATCCCTCCCTTTACTTTTTGCCTCCCCAAACCCCAGTTATCTAAATTTCAACTTTTCTTACTAGTGATAGCTGAACACACCTCCCACAAACTTTTGCTCCAAAATCTTAACAGGATTTCTGTCCACTGCAGAATCTGGTACTTACCATGATTGCTATGTAGGAGTGACTGAATGTTGCAAAACATCTTGTATTAATATATGTTAATGTAATTCCTTTGAACTGCATTTATGCTTTTTGTGCTTGCTCTCTGTGACTATTTCAGGCAATGAGTTTTTCATTATTATTTCTATTACAGTAATACCCTTCATGTGCTAGGAGAAAAAGTCTCTGCCTTGAATGAGCTAGAATCTCAAAAGGTGGACAGGTGCAACAAACATACTGTGTAACCAGGGCGTTTATGTGATCATTAGCTTCATGTTTATCTTTTAGTCATGTTTGGTGACATCCTGGCACTGGTGAAATCAGTGCTATAGTCCTATCAATTTCGGTGAGAGCAGGGCTTTACCCATTAAATTTCCCAACTACAGTCCTCCCTTCACCATTCAAAACTCTAGGAGAAATATCCAGTATTTTCATTTATTTAATAAATACTGAAAAATCATCAATGGAAAGCATTTATCAACTATGTTAATGTTCCCAATGGAAACCTCAAGAAAACTTTCTAATGAGACAACATCATATGTCCCAACTCCTATTTTGCCTCTAAGGGACAAAGTTCCACTGAGACAAGGCACGGGCTCTCAAGTCACTCAACAGGATCCTGTTGCATTCCATACAAAGGCAAAAATCCCAGTAACATATCTAAATCTCTTATATATATCTTAAATATCTCCATCTTAGCTTAAACAGTCCCTAAAGTTTTCTTCATTACTGGGTTTGAACCACTCTCTCTCAGAAGCAATCTAATATGTGCCCTGAGAGGTCTAATTCCACTTATATTCTGTTCCAAGCCAATTTCATATGGGGATGGCACACAAAGTCCACTTAAGTTCCTAATTCCTTAAGAGGTAAAGGGACTACACACATGAACTATAGGTGCAGTGGTGGTGCAGCTATCATCTCCTGCCCCATAGCTTATTACTTAGAGCGTTTTCCCAGGAAGTGAGAGCCCTGGGCTCTTGATCTCCCCATCATTTTGAGTGGTTTAAACCCACATCTCCTGCTTCCCAGTCCCCAAGTAATGTGCATCCTTTGTCCTTCCTGTTGTTAGCAGGGCCATTTGGCAGCCAAGAATAAAAAGATCAGGAGGCTAGAGGGAGAGCAAAAAAAATGGAGTGTGGCTCTGTGGAAGGAGGCAGGCCTGGGTTCTGGCTCGATCCCAGTGCTGTTTACCCATTTTATTCAATGACTAAGGAATGCAAAATGCATCAAGTCCAGGGAGTGATCAAGGAGGAACCTGACTTTGTTGCCTAGTGGTTAGACACTCTGCTGGAAAGAGAAGGCCGGGGCCTCTGTCACTGTTGCAAGGTTTATTTATAAAATTTTCCACTAAAAATCACTGGGTAGCTAGCATAAGGGTTGGGTAGTTAGGGTATTATCCTGGGAAGTAGGAGATGTGGGAGAATGCCCTCACCACATACTGGGAAAGAGCTAGATGGGTCGTGCTACACTGCTATCTAAGTGAGTCATAGTAAGCTGAAGCTTTATGAGATGTGCACATCAATCTGACCATTAACAGAATGGGAGACAGGTGTGCACTTCCTTGGACAGATTAGGATTATCTGATCCAGAATAGGGTGGTTTTCTGAAGTTGCAAGTGTTGTTGCTGCTTCTCTGCAGAAGGGGAAGACTATCTGTCTGAAGGGTTGAACAGGATTGGTCTCCATGTAACAGTAGGCTGTTCAGTGACTGAATGTGAGAGCATGGTACCTTGCAAGTGGAATAGGATCAGCTGCCTTCAGGAAGGCAAAGTTTGAGACAAATGGCAATTTGAATCAAAGGCACTTTAGAGACAAAAGAGGATGTGGATCTTTGTGTTTTCAACTATAATATTAAATTCTCAATTAGAAATCATTTGAAATTTTTTCTACACAGAAAATTAGAATTTTTTTAGAATCTTT
This sequence comes from Alligator sinensis, assembly GCF_000455745.1. Classification (NCBI taxonomy): domain Eukaryota; kingdom Metazoa; phylum Chordata; order Crocodylia; family Alligatoridae; genus Alligator; species Alligator sinensis. The sequence continues at coordinate 740,340 of NW_005842666.1, read as the reverse complement.
TTTTACACAGAGGATGCCTTGCAATATCCATGTATACTACTTAGAAGGTTTAATCAGCTGTGAAGTATTATTATTGTATTATAACTGTAACACTGATGTATTAAAACTCAGTTTCACTGTGCAGAGGGTGGGCCTTGAACCTTAACCACAGTTTTAGAAATCCCTACAGTCTGAGAAAGTTCACATTCAAAATTCATAGCTATGGCCCAATACTGGGCTGTCCAACCAGTGCACAAAGCAGCAAGCAGGGGGCATGCAGCTCCTGTTAGTGTGTGGCCGAAGGGGAACATGACCCCTGACCACTTAGAAGTTGGACAGATCTGACTTAATTCCATAATAAGCCAAATAAAAATTCTGTGCTTGAATGCTCCTGCAAAAAAGTCTGAAACTGGGCCAAAATAAGTAGTTAAAGGAAATTAAGAGGGCACTCCCAAATACCCATCTTCAGAAACCTGATATCAAAAAATGTGTTTTAGCAATAATATTGATTTCAGTTTTCTAATCTTGAAGCTGAGTCCATGATAGAGAATTACAGAACTTTAAAAATAAAAGCAGGGTTTCTTTCAATATAGAAAGTAGAACCATAAAACAGGATGTTAGTAAATGGGTTGAAACAGATACGATGTGATATCTTGATCTCGTGAAATCACATGTACAATGTTGGAGATTAAGGCAATATGACAAGAAAGGCAGCCTCATTATGAGAACATAAAGAAAAAATTATGCTAGATGTGAATCGGTGAACAACAGTATCTTCTCCATCTATTTAAGCAAGGGAGGTAGTTAGTTTTGTCATTATCTAGATATGTCACCCATAGATGGACACCCAAATACAGCAGTCTACAGAAAAATATGTAAACAAACAAAAGATGAAAGTATTTTTCAAGGCCTTCCTAACTATGAAGGATAACTGTAAGTGAAGGGAAAAAACAGCACAAAAGAACAATGAAATTATACTGGGCCGACTAAACAGGATTGCGCTTGCACAGCCTATCAGCACAATAATACAATAGGTTCCTAGTGCCACGTTTTTCACATTGTAAAGAAAACAATTTCTTAAGGAAGGAACAGCATTTCCAAAAGAGTACATTTGTTTTGTTCTGTTCCAGAACTGATAACTTAAAAATTCTTTGAAGATAAAAGTATGAAAAGAGCTACAGTATCTCCCCTAATCCCAGACCAGTACATATCCTTGTTACTCTAATATAATCTGTTTTTTGTTTCTGCAATTCAGGTGGCTCTTTCACTTTTGGATACTATCTGCATTATGGTATATCCTACACCTTGCTATAAACAATAAGGGGTACAGAAACAACACATAAGGCAATCTGGATTATATGCACATGCTCTTAATTTATTACTCTGCCTCATTCATAGCTACCTCCTGTAGATACATTTTAAACATGCAATTAGATCTCAGAGTTGAAGGCCATCCAAAAAGCATTCTTATACCTGCAGGACTTTGGTCTAGTCTCTTAACTGTGTAAACATATATGAGGATGCAGACAGACATAATACTTAACCCATTCCAAAATGGTCACTGATAGGGAACCAGATCACATTTGTTCCCAGACAGAAGTGCCCATACGTATATTGCTAAGGGCTCTAAGTAGAGCTGTCACCTTTCAGGAACTGCACTGTTGCCAAAATGCCACCAGTAGTGGTGGAGTACCAGACCATCAAGTCTTCCAGTGCCCAGGGTTTTATTAGAAGCAGAGGAAAACCTGGATTGGCTAGTTGCCAAGAAAGAGGAAGACATTATGGCCCACAACTACAATTTATTCTCCCCTTCTCAAAAACAAAAAAAGGCTAATTACGTTCAATAAAGAACTTTTCAAAATCTATGTGGTGGTACCCTGACTAGGGATGTATGGAGGTGTGTGTGTTGCAGGAGAGCAACCTGAACCCCATGAGTGGGAACAGAACCCACTCAATAGGATCCCGGGCTCACTGGAGGTGTGAAAGAGGTGTGGAGGGGTTGACAGGTGCGGGGACATGAGCTATATCAGCTCCTACTTGTGCTAACCAGGGGGATGGATGCTTCCAGGCCCTCCAGGATTTCTGCACCTTTTCAACCCCTGGGCTGGAAAGGGATTTGTCAATTTTAGTTCCCTGTTAAAGCCTGTGCTCCAGGGTTCACAGGTTAATTTGGGGTAGTGGTAGGAGCAGAAGGTTGCCAGATGCCAGGGGAGTCTGAGTCCGTACAATCTCCTGGTCTCCACAAGTAGGGGGCCATGCAGGGATTGAAAAGCCATGGAAAACTTGAAGGCCCACCAGAGCACACAGACCCCTGGGAAGCACAAGCAGGGAGCCACATGCCCCTCTTCCCCAGCATCTAACAACCCCTCCACCTCCACTCCCCATCGCAAATGAGCCTGGGATCCCACTGCCCAGTGTCTGTAACAAAGAAGGTAACCTGCCATGGAGGCTTTGCTTCCCCACCTATACAGACTACAAGCCTGTTATTTGCACAGTACAGTCCTGGCTGCATTCCAGAGCAGCTCCTTGCTCTGCATGTACTTGGTGGGGGATGAGGAACACTGCATTTCTGGATACACAGAGGGCTGATCAGACAGTAGGCACAGAATACTCCGTGCCCTCATGTAACACTGAACTGGTTCATAGAGTTTTGGCTCAAAATAGTACTTGATTTTCCCAGTGTGTTTCTGAAATATTCCAGGAAGTTTAAACCAGTCTTAAGTGACACGTACATCTAGGGTGCAGCAGTCTGTTGATCCTAGATCAGGCTCTTTGGATCCACAGATAAGACAATAATGGAAGACAATCATCTTCGACTGCAAGGGATTGCCAAAGAAGAAGAGATCTAGGTCAAGTACAGACATTACACTTTTATCAGGATAAGTTGGACTTGATCATCTACTAAGGTCCCTTCTGACCTTGAACATCTATGAAACCTATTAAATGGAAGTGATTGGAAACCGGCTTATACTCATAGCAGAATAGAAGTTTGGCACACACAGACTGGTTTAAAAATGGTGGAGCCTGGTCTAAAATATGCCCTCACCCTCAATACCGAAAGGTGAATTTGTGTTCTGTTTGCTACCAACCTAGACTATTACAGCTTACAGAAAACCACATAACTTAGATCGAGTCTGCCTCAGGCTTTTTGAATATCTGTACCTAGCCATTGACTCTTGGGGTTAAAGTTTATTTAGAACTTTCTAAGTGTTATGTCTTTTCACACCTTGAATGCCTCCAGTAAGGCTTTTATTAGGTTTCAAATGACTAGTGATTGGATTACTGCCAGACCTTAATTAAGTATTTTAAGGCTCTACTATACTATGGCATATTAGCCTGCCCTGCTATTTTGTGTGTTAAAATATAGCCATGTTCTGGAAAACAAGTTTTGAGAGACTTTCATGGACCTGAGATTCTTGGGGCACGACAAACATTCTTTATATTTTAGCTATACATTTATTCAACACAATGACATCTTTAGCTTTGCACCTCATTTAATATTTTGTAGATTTATTTATAGGACACAAATAAAACAAACTCTATTTAGGCAACTGATATAAATATCCAGTGCATGTTAAATATGCACAGTGTTAGTTGACATGAAAATAATATGTTGTGAATATTATATTTAGCCTTCTATCTAGGGTAAATCTGGTTCTATTGTAATTAATAAGATAGTTACATCATTAATTTCTCTACTGGTTTTTCTTATAATGTTCTTGCAATCTAAATTATATTAAAAACCATCTGCCACTGAAGTATTTAATCACTTTAATTATCTGGATTCAAATATGCTTTCCATTAAATCAGATGCTTACAGTATACAGTGGAGATTTAATTAAATTAATAAAAAAAATAGTGAAAATATATGGAAGCCAAGGTCTAGCCTCAGAGGAGAAGATTTTGTCTAAATATCTGAAGTATTGCTTTTTCTCTTTGCAATTAAGAATTTTAAGTTAACTTGCCTTTGTTACCCTATTAGCAAAGCATTTCCTTATGTACAAATGCTCACATGAAATGAAATTTCTTATTATGGTGTGCCAGCCTTGTGACAATATTCTGGAAAATCCTTTTCAGTGTAACAGTTTCTATTGCATCTCTTGTTTGTTGACTACCTGGTCATTTCTCTCATAATATCCTGCTTTTATTTACTTTTGAAGTTTTACATGAGCCCTTGTTCCATCTGTTGTTATTTGGCTCTGTGTTTGCTTCTATCCCAGAGATCCAAAGAAAGAAATTGTGATACCCAAAACCTTGTCTATGTCCTTCTCAATTATAAAATTGGTCCAATTAAAGATATCTTCCACAAAAATCCTTGCCTCTTGCATTTTTCCTGGACCATCATAGCTATGACATCATTCCTATACTACCCTTTTATATATAAGGCTTTCAGAACAAAATGAGATTCGGTTCCCTTGATGTAGTATTTGCCTATCTAAACAGGGTATGTTAAGTGGTATTAAAAATTTTGATGCAATTTTGTTAAAAAACAGATTTTGGATTCCAGGTCAACCTTCTGCCCCTTCATTCATTGTGGCATAGTTGTTCATTGTATGGGGCTTTAATCCGTGTCTATCATAAGGTGCCACAAAATTTAAAAGTAACACAGTGAGTCAAGGGCTTCTGAGAACTCAGTCAATTTCCTCACACTTTTGGTTTTGAGTTTAGGCTTTTTCTCAAAATATACATGTAATCTTTCATAGCTGATTTTGTTATGATGAAGTTACTATGAAATACCAGTAATACCATAAGCCAAGTCCATAAAAGCTCTATCTTAATATAGTAAATGCTTATTTGCAGTGACCCTTTTTAATAAAATCAGCCACTTAACAACAACATCTCTCTTAAGGACATTTTCCTTACCATATATTATCCACCTAGTAACAGCAATACACCTACTACTTGAGACCTACATTAGTGAAAAGTGGACATAATGTTGTGACATAATAAATGGGCATGTCCTTCCATTTCTTTACATCAAGGGTGCGTCTACACAATACGTTTACTGCAGAGCTGCCTAATTAGTTCCATGGTATACGTCTCAGAGTCTACCCATGCAATGCTATTAGGATGGAGGAAACTAATTAGCTCTACCATAGGTTAGTACTTGTAAACACAAGTACTATCCTACAGTGGAGTTTTTTTACTCCGTAGAAATGCATGTGTAGCTACTGATGGAACTTGCAGGCGTAAGAGGATGCTTCAGTGTGGGGAGGCTGCTTGCCGGCTAGCCCCGCGTTGAAGCAACCTTGTACCCCAACCAGCCCCTCTATAGTACACTGAGTTGGGTTGGAGCAGCCCCAGGCTGGCAGGCTGACCCCCTGACCCTCTGCCAGCCAAGGCTGCTCTGACTCGGCTCAACATGCTGCAGTCCAGGCTCATGTTCAAACATGGCACCTAGGAGCACTAAACACTGGTGTAATATGTGCGGGAGTTTATTGCTGTGCATTAGTTGCATGTGTAGACGTTCCCACCGTGGATTTGTTTTGTTTTTGGTAAAAAAACCAGATAAAATGCCAAGAAGCCTCTCACCTAAAGAAAAAAATGAAGAACATCAGACATTGTCAAGTTGCTGGGGTTAACCAAAGCCAGTGTATAAAGAAGCAGGGGTTACCTATTTTTGCTTTATGCAGATTCTAGAAACAAAGGCATAAACTTCTGACTGACAATGAAAATGGACTGGTGAATAGCTGTAAACATGGGTGTGAAGAAAAAAACCCTAATGTTGCTGAGGCTCTCTCTGTATGGTCCAAGGGGAAGAGGGCATAAGGAATAGTGCGTGCTGGACCTGTAATCAAGGAAAGGGCTCTTCACCTTCAAGCTTCAGTTGGATTGCATGTTTTAAAGGCAAGTGATTGCAGGTTTACTTGATGAAACAAACACTGCAGCATCTTCACAAAAAAGAACATAGAAACAACTTGTTGATATATCAGCAGTTGAGCAACATCAAACTGCAAGGCTGCCTCACATGTTTAAGGACTTCCTTACAAATGTTGATGAAGTGAGTTTTTCTTTGACAGAGGGCATATAGAAAAACAAGGGAAAACAAAAATTTTAGAAAGTTTCAAATGACAGGGTAATCATGCTCTTCTCTGCTAACCTGTGAATGACAAATGCCTGCTGTGCATGATTGGGAAATCAAAACATCCTAAATGCTTTTCTAAGGACACTGTTAAGTTTCCCTTCAAATGATGGTTGTTCAGCAAATGCTTGGATGACAGCTGACCTATTCATAAATTGGCTGCAAAAGTGTCAGATACACATCTAGAACTGTGAAACATGCCTCTTATTGGGTAACACCTCTGCAAGAAGTGATTTTCATTAATATCCAGATGAATTTCTACTCCCTAATGCTACAGTTTTGATACAATCTATGGACCAGGATGTGATAAAGAACATGAAGGAAAAATACTAGCCAAAGATCATATTGAAGATTGTTGCTCTTGACATGGACGCTAACACAGATGCTCAGAGAGTTTTGAAATCTATACATTTGCTTGATTTTGTTCACTTTTGAGGAATAGAAGGATGTAAAATGTCAAACCCAGTGGTTTCAGGAAATGTAAAAAGTCAAATGAGGATTTGGATGAGGCTGATGTCTCCCTAAATGATGTTCCACTTCCTGGGAATGTGACAGAAAATGACCTTGTAGACGGATTAGGATTTGCTCACATTCACATTCAGAAAAATAAATGATGAAGAATTCCTCTGTGTTGCAGCCACTGCAAGTCAAGAAAAATGAATTTGAGTCAGTCACACACACTCATAAGCAAGGTCAAATGAGGATGATTTTGATTAAATTTCACCTCCAACAAAACCAGAGATGTTAAAGGCTTTGATTATAGCTTGACACTTCTCAAAGCTAGAAGGGCTTGGTGACAGGGTCTTCAGGATGGGATGTTGAATCCAACATCCAAAACTAAATTGTGACAGAGAAGATCCAAAGCAAATTAACTGAGTTCTTTTACCCAGCATGGACATTTCTGTTAAATTTCTGCTTGGGGTTTAGAAGCTGGACAGCCCTGCTCTGGATCCTGCACTGCTTCACTTAAACCTGAGATTTTCTCAGCAGAGCAAAAGTTGCTCACTTTGGGAAGTATACAAAGCTGCCCACAGGAGAGCAGACTGCATTAAGCAGGCTATCTAGGATTAAAAATAAATATTCCATTTGAAATTTTGCAGCTGCCATGATGGAGAAATTTTATGATGCACAGTTATGTTGCATATATGGAGTGTGTGTGTTAGCTGGAGGGTTGTAGATGAGTCCCCTGGGGATGTTCTCTCACTCCTCTTCTACATATATTTGTAAGATTTTTTTAGTTTTGTTATCATTAATGCCAGTTTTTCAGCTAAGCTCTTTTCTTTTTGGTTTGATGGGTTTTAAGAAATCAAGCAACATGACCTATTAGGGTGAAACTATGAGGGGACAGATACATAAAAAATACTAAATTGCCAAGCAGACAATATATCAGTGCCCCCTCCCCTCCCTTAAGAATACTGAATTCAAATCAAGATTTTAGTCCTCAAATTCTTTTATGGGGTTGACCCAAATTGCTGAAGAAACTGCTTTACTCTATGTCATCATGGCATCCTAAAACAGATTCCAGTTCACGATGAGAGTAACATTTGTATTAGGATGCAGCTTCCAAGGGAATGGAGCCATAGAAGCATACGAGCTCCTAGGTTTGTGTGTTGGAGTAATAAGAATACATGGAAAGACTCTAAATCCACATTTGGACCCACCGGGTATTATCCAACTTTTAGCTTGCCTAAGCTATAAACATTTGGAAAGAGAAAAATTAAGAATTTGAGGCCAAGAATAAGGTGTAACCAAATAGTGGACCATCAAATACAGATTTTTGATGTTGGCAATTACTTTGACTCTGGCCTATGTTTATAAAGAAATTTTAAAACACTGGGTTAACCAATAATTCATGTACAGGGTGAGAATGCAGGCATCTTTTCTTCTAGACCTATAACTAAAATAAGCTAAAAATCCTAAGCACCTCAATAACTGCAGTGCAAACAGATGAAGTGTTAATTATATCTGACACTGTTTTCATGGGACAACTACTTAATGTCTTCCAGATCACTTTGAGTGAACATTGTTTTAATAATCCAAACACACATTAGTTCCATGCTAGCTGCTTGACTCTATTAAATAAAGAAACACAGCAGATTACAACTAAACCTATATGAAGACAACTTTGATGCAGAAATGCCCTAGTTTCTCCATGTTGCAGGGGTTTAGGTTGTAGCCGTGTTGGTCTAAGGATATAGGCAGACAAGGTTCCTTGGGTGAATTTGATATCTTTTAAGTATGATCAGGCACAATGATGACTAACGTGAAAATAAGGACTATGCATATTATAATCATCACTGGCATAAAAACTGCATACTGTATATTTTAGCACAGACCCTTTGCAAACTTAAATTTCTACCAGTACTGCCAAGCTATACAGTATGCCAGATCCATTCAGACATATTCAGATCCCTGAAGGACATTGAAAGAAACACTACATACTCTGACCTCTGACTCATAACAACCTCTCTCTACCAGAGAAAAAGGCCATAGAATCTCTAAGATCTAACCACCAAATAGTAATAAAACCAGCAGATAAAGGAGGAGCCATAGTCATCCTAAACCGTGAGGATTACATAAAGGAAGCCAACAGACAGCTCTCTGACACCACCTACTACAAAGAACTACAAGAAGATCCTACTCCCCTTTTCACCAAAAAACTCAACAATACCATCAAATCATTTCCACCAAGATTACAAGAAAAACTACAGACCTTGATCCCCCCGCTACCTAACCCAGGGACTTTTTACATGCTCCCTAAAATCCACAAACAAGGGAACCCTGGCAGACCTATCATATCCAACCATGGGACCCTAACTGAGGAAATATCAGGTTTTGTTGAATCCATCCTAAAACCGCTTGTCACCCACAGAGCAAGTTTTGTCCAAGACACCACAGACTTGCTACGGAAACTTAAAAACATAGACCACCTTCCCAGGAACACACTCCTAGCCACCATGGACGTTACCAGCCTATACACCAACATCCCACACCAGGATGGCATCCATGCCTGCCTTACATATCTACAGGAACAAGATTACAACCCAGAATACAGACCCAAAGATATCACTGAGCTTATACACTTCATCCTCACACACAACAATTTCACTTTTAATAATCAACACTTCCTCCAGATGATGGGAACAGCTATGGGCACTAAAATGGCCCCACAGTATGCCAACCTTTTTATGAGCCACCTGGAAGAAGACTTCCTCAAGAACTGCACCATCAAACCCTTGCTGTACTTACGATATATCGATGACATCTTCATCATTTGGAGTGAGAACCTGGAATCTCTACTTGAGTTCCACCAGAAATTCAACAGTCACCATCCCTCCATCCGACTTTCTTTAGAATACTCCAACACCAACATCCCCTTTTTAGACACAAGGATCAGTATCCAGAAGGGTAAAATACAGACCACAGTATACAAGAAACCCACAGACCAACATACATATCTGCACAGAACCAGCAATCACCCGAAACACACCAAAAAAGCAGTGATATACAGCCAAGCCCTCAGATACCACCGCATCTGTACTGAAGAGATCACCCGGGCTTGCCACCTCACCAATCTTAAAAAGGCTTTCACCCAGCAAGGACACTCCTCCAGAGAGGTAGATCGCACGTTTGAAAGAGCCACCTGGATACCACGTGAAGAACTGCTGCAGTACAGAAGAAAAACACCCACAAATCGCACACCGCTGGTTATGACCTATCACCCATCCCTTGAACCTGTACGGAAAATCCTCAAAAAATTGCAACCCATATTAGAAAAAGACCCTATTCTTAAAAAGATCTTCCCAGAGCCACCCATCCTAGCCTTCAGACAAGCACCGAACCTCGCCAACCTCATCACCAGAAGCAAACTTCCTCAACCTCAGAATACACCAAAAGGATCCAGACCGTGCCATGACAAGAAATGCAAAACCTGCCCCCACATCTCCACCACCCCCACTATTACTACACCCCACAACAGAGCCATCAGCATCCCAGGATCTTACAGCTGCACCTCCAGGAATGTAGTATACCTCATCCAATGCACCAAATGCCCTTATGGAAGATATGTAGGAGAGACCAAACAACAACTGCGCACCAGAATGAACGCACACCGGAAATCCGTCAAAGACAGAAACACCCAATTACCGGTGGGGGCACATTTCTCACAGGAGGGCCACTCTCTCTCCAATCTCTCAGTCCTGATCCTCAAGGGAAATTTACACAACACATCCCAGAGACGAGCCTATGAGCTCTATTTCATCAACCTGCTGGATACCAGAGATCAGGGACTAAACATAGACATTGGATTTTTGATACATTATAATCTGCCTGGCAAATGACTCCCCAGCCCAGCCCAGCCCAGCCCAGCCCCTGGCTTGTTTACTTTTCATTCCATCCAGGAAGAGCACACACCAACTGCTGCAGCTTCCTGAGCCTGACGAAGGGTTTTTGAACCCGAAAGCTTGCTTAATAACTATTCTCCAACCATTTGGGTTGGTCTAATAAAAGATATCAAATTCACCCAAGGAACCTTGTCTGCCTAGTTTCTCCATTCAGCAGTGCTGGTTTGCACTTCTTCAACCAGTCCCATATAATAGCTTAAATATGGACACTGAACTTTGAAAAAGCTATCAAATGTATTTTCTCCACAGGTAGAAGTTACAAGAACTATGGATTTAGAGCACTGTAAATGTCATTACCAGCACTTTTGACAGAATAAGAAGGGGAAAAAAACGCTTTCAGACTCACAAAATAACTAGAATGTGGGGAATACTGCCTTCAGTGGTAACAATGCCTTACAGACCCTACTTGGGGAGAAAAAAAATTTAAAGATTTTTTTTTTCCTAACTTTTTGGCTCCTCTCCTATTTAGCTGCTTTAGTACTTACTTTCAACTGCTTTTAAGTTCTTTTTTTATGCAATAAGTAGTTAACTTATGGAATTCATTGCCACAGGAGGTGGCGGAGGTAGATATCATAGCCAGGTTCAGAAGGGATTGGATAAATTTATGGATGATGGATCTACTGATAGCTACTGAATAGAATGGTTTCAGATGTTTCCTTTGGCATCTCTAAACCAATAAATGGATGGTGCCAGGGACAGTATTGAATAAGGGATAGATCACTCTACAGATATTCAGTTTAATGGTCTCTCTGTAGAGCATCCACCTCTGTCATTGCCAGAGACAGGATAATGGGCTAAATGGACCAATGTCTGACCCAATATGACCCAATGTCTGACCCAATGGGTTAAATGGACCAATGTCTGACCCTTATATTCTTATGCTTTAAAACAAAATAAATAAGTAGAGTTGGGAAAAGGGTTCATTTTTTTAAATAATGTTTTGAAAAAATCCTGTTATAAGAAGGCATTGCACATGATTGCCATCTCCAGCCAAGACCACTCTATGACAACCTGTGGAATAGCACGCACTTGCCGATATGTCTACTATTAGGCCAATTTTCCTTATAGAAAAAAATACTTAATGAAGTTTAATCTCCCTTTCAAGCCCATCCTGACACATCATGTCAAAAATCAATTTATGCTTTGATTCTACAAGTAATATAATAATGATATGCATTTTCAACCTCTATGTGTGTGTGTGTGTGTGTGTGTGTGTGTGTGTGTGCGTGCGCGTGCGTGTGTGTGAGATAAGGATTTTTCTTCTCTGCTGTTGGGTATTCCTAGCCTCTTATATTTATATTGGTCCCTCATTTCTGAGAGAGAATACAGAGCAATCTGCAATTACTCTAACAGGGATACTTTGACACTGGAGGGCTAGGCTGTGGGAGACCGAGTGGAAACAAACCTTAGACCTTGAAGTTCCATATTCCATGAAAGCATAACTGCATGAGCATCTCATAGGAATGTAGCTAACACCATTGCTCAGTCAAGAGCTTGGAAGAAATTTCATTTTCATTTGATAACACTTTTTTTTCCTTTTTCCCAAATTGCTATAGTGCAGTTGTCTATAAAGGCAGGTAAATGATGATATTTTAATGATCCAGGTGATACAATACATTCAGTTTAAGGCCTTTATTGCTAATAGAGAGGCAGTCACCTCCATCTAAAATCATGTACTTGGCATAAGGTCCAGAAACATCCCATTCTCTCAAAAATTCAGCCCAAGGACATCAGTAATTTTTATAGCAAAAAAACCCAACCACAACAAAACACAAAGACTGCAATCAGGAACTCTCTAGCCCTAGTTTCCTGAGTGGTAAGAAAGAGCAGATAATATAGAATTTTTCACACAGTGTACTTTCAACACCTTTAATTTAAGAGCATTACTAATCAACCTACACATGCTAAGGTACCCAATTCCTTTCCTTCCAACTCATCCTTAAATTGCTCCTCTGTTTTGATACCTACCAAATAGTCAGGCTGTTTTGGTGTGCAGAGACCACTTTGTGTAATGCTGGCTGATACCAGCACATTTCTTTGCATGCCCCATCTATCTGTCCATATCTATTTACTTTTTCTTCCACTAAAATTGGAAGCTCCTGAGACAAAGCATTATCTTTCTGTTCTGCATTAGTATGGTACCTAGCACAATGGGGGAATACTAATAACCGTGAAGCTAACAGTCACACAATACAGGGAACTTCTCAAAAAACACCCACTTCAGTAAGCTAAGTAAGATAGTAGCAAAGTCATTCTATAAAATGACCTGTCAGTTGTCAGCTTTGGTTATGTCATGTTGGAGTCAAGGGTCAGTATCTGCCCCCTGACTGGTGGAATGCTCTTATATACAGGGCCAGATTAAAACATAGGCAAACTAGGCACATGCCTAGGGCCTTGAGCTATGGGGGACCCTGGTCCTTCCCTCCTCAGCAGTGGCACTAATGGCCTCATCCACCTTCCTTCCCTTCCCCTCCCCTCCACTGACTTGGTTTTGCAGTGGCTGCTTCTGAACAGCAGCTCTGAGTCCCACTCCCTGTGGGCGGCAGTGGCAGGTGCGGCCGGGGGGGGAGGGAGAGGGGAGGGGTGTCTTCATTGGCCTGGGGCCCGTGAGTTTGTTTGTCTAGGGCCCATGAAAGGGTAAATTTGACCTGCTTGTATATTATTTTCCTTGGTACCCAGCAGTAAATCTACTAAAAGATTAATATAAGCTGAGATGTTATTAATATTTTCACTAAACCAAAAAGAAGTTGCTACCAGTTAGAGATGGATAGTATTGATGAGAGTTACAGAGTACTTGCAAGTAGGGCCAGCAGGAAAAAAATACTTTTGAAATGTTTTTCATTCTGAAAATACCGAAAGATAGAGACTGAACCAAAAGAGACCATCATCTGGCAATACAGAAACTCACTAGGCCGAGAAAAGTTAGGCAAACAAAAACTAGGATCTGTGCCTTCCACATTCTAGGCAAACGCGTTAATCACTGGATATTTGCTATTCTGATCAAAACTCTCCTTCCCCCATGAAGAAACAGCATTTTTCAATGAAAAAATGTTTAATCAGTTTTACTCAACAGTCATTTGGGCAGCTCTGCTGATGACCATGTATCTCTATTTATCTTAAATAATTCCGGTGTGCTCTGCTTTTAAGCCATGTGCTACGGACAGACATTCAAAAAGCCTGAGGCTGAATTGATTCAATCTTTGCAGGTTAGTCTAACCTGGCTAGGCTGAACCAGTTTATAACCATGCAGACATCCAAGAAATGCAGGTGCATGCCTGCAGTGGCTCAGGGTAAAAGCCAGGGGGCACTAGAGCATCCCTCCCTTCCCTTCTATAATGCTTGAGCTGAGGGAGGAGGTGTGGCAGGGCCCCAATAGGATGCTTGGATTTGAGAGCCCCATCCCCCAGCCAAATAGTCCAGCAGGCAGTTGATAACACAATGTTTACCCCCCCGACTCAGTGTTTATCAGCGTATTAAGAAAACAAAGAAAACAAAAGCTTCTCTTCATTAGTTCAAGCTTTTCTTAAACAACTTTTTCCAGGGAAGGAATGGAGGGACATTACAAGCTACCAGTTGATTAGCTCTAAAAAGCCCTAAGTGGACACAGTCCTGCCTGCCTTTGTCCAATCTCCCACAGCACGGACTGTAGCCAGCATATGGTATGCTAGCTAATGCTGAGAGGTGTCTGGGTAAGGCAGAGGGGAGAGGGGAATCCCTGTTTGAGCAGGGAGTGGTGAGGGGAGGGGGAAGCAGAGGGAAGCCAGGCAGATGCCTGCAGTCTCTGCCTGAGCTCCAGCCAGGGAACAGAAGGGAGAAGCCAGCTCTGCTGTGGAGCAGAGAGCCCCACCCAGACAGCATGTCGGGATGATGGGGGAGTCTGGTTTAATTTAAGCCAGGAGGGGTTCTGGGACAGACATTGCATAAACCAGTTTGACCCAAATCAGTTAAGTCTGATACTGCATTCAACCAGGTTTATCTCAAAGTGGTTTCAGCCCTTTTCAAACTGGTATATGTGCACTGAATATCTGTTCTGTTACAGGTTTAAACCAGTTTCTGATCACTTAAACCAGTTTATGTGTAAGATCTGTCTGCAGCCATGATGTGCAAGGTGTGTGTAAGGATGTGCAAGGTATGCATTTAGGTATACAACTTCAAGTATGTGAGTATCCCCAGTGAGGTTCGCAAGACTATTCATAAACAAGCACTTTGCTCAGTTTCTGAGATGTGAATCCAAGGAATGGTCTGAGCTTTGACAAGATAATACTGGAAGATGTGAGTTTTGGGGGCCAGACTAACCGCACCTTACACGGGAGGAACTCAGAGGCTGGTAAGACCCTAACCCTTTAACACTAAATTTTAGGGGGAAATTATGGAAAATTTCTCAATCACAGGCTACAAAGTATCTCGCAAGTATTTCTGGAGAACAAGAGCAATCAGGCCAGATGAAATAAAGATGGTTACAAACAATATTTTCATAATATGAAAAAGATGGTATCTCACCATCTGGAACACACAGCCTAATTATAATATCTAATATTATATGTGAGCCTATTACAGAGTAAGCATGCTTTTATTACTAATAAATTACCATCTTAAACCTTTTATTCAAATGTAATATAGAAGATCTATCCATACATTAAAAAATAATTATTAACTGTCACAGACATGGACATTATAGCACCTAAGTCTGACCTAAGTATGGATCATTATACTAAATAGAAACAGATCTTCTGAATAGATTTTGCAGATCACAGGTGAAGATCATAAGGTTAAATAATACCAGAATTACTTAGTCAATCTTACATAATATTTTGGCAAAATAATAAAATACATTGTAAACCCCTTGCGAAACAAATTCATTTGTTTCTGCTGATTAAAAATGATGGATACAATAACTGATAATGTGTATCTTCGTCAAGAGGAATACTTCTGGGAATGACTAAGGACAAAAGGTAAACAAAACTTTAATTTTTCACTGAAGCTATTCAAATAGACAATTAGTTCAAATACTGAGACCTGTATAAGTTTTGCTATATTTATATCTTTTTTCTTGGTCCTATTCCAAAAATATAATTTGATATTACTTAAGTGACTCCCAAACAACAGAGACATAAATATAATGACA
The DNA here is from genome assembly GCF_000455745.1 of Alligator sinensis. Taxonomy (NCBI): domain Eukaryota; kingdom Metazoa; phylum Chordata; order Crocodylia; family Alligatoridae; genus Alligator; species Alligator sinensis. Next base: position 724,751 of record NW_005842666.1, on the reverse strand, counting down.
TTTAAAAAAAATCCAAATTTATTGAAAACAACCCAGAACTATATATATATGTATGTAATGTATATAAATTCTATGGACAGTTGTACATGTGGCGCTGAGATGATGTACATGTGACAAAAAATCCCTTTTCTGTGGCTTAATACCATCACACTTTACACGTAGGTGAGTTTTGGGGGTTTTAAATTAATTCTCATTGTCACAAACTAAACCACATCCCAATGTAGTTTAGTTGGCAACATTGCAACTTGAGACATTGCAGCCATTAATCTGTCATGTGTACATGGTAATTTAATTCACTGAATGACATGTAGTGATCCCCTTTGTCCACCGGGTGTTGCTACAATTTTTGTGCAGTAAGCCCCCTTGTCCAACAAGTGTTGCTAGAATTTGCAGGCATTTGTGTGTAATGAATGTTTTAAGATACCATATGCAGAAAAGAGCCTGACGAATCAATTTTTGGCTGACCACCTTTTCTTACTTCATTAAATACATAATCCAAAGACACCATTTTTTGTTTGTCATCTCCTGTTTCAGTTGGTGTGGTGGGTGTCCTAGGGTGTGTTGGGGGGTTGAAGATCGGGGTGATCCCAGGATGTTTTGGAGATTGATCAGTGTCTACTATGTATGTGCTCCCTTCTCCACTATCAGGGATAATGCAGTGCGTGGTGTACCCTGACCCACTCGGAGCTATTTTAGAAGTACTGCTCAGTGAAGCATGCTATTAAAGGCTTCTGCTCTGAGCATTTAACATCTAATGAAAGGTTAGTGGGTCCCCAAAAGTTCCCTTGCTGTCCCTGGAGTGTTTGAAGGGGGCATTTTAGAACTTCCCTTTTATTTACTGCCTTGTAGTTGTGGGATAGGGGAGTGGGCATTCAGCAGTGTTTCCATATCTCTGTTTGGCTGTTTTAAAATTTATATTTGAATTAAAATGTTATTTTACTAGGTTTCTATTTTTTCAATCAAGCTATGCTTAGCATGACTTTAGTTATCTGTGAGGTATCAGTTTTGTGGGTGGTGGCTGCTGTTGGTCTCCCTTGAGCACTGGTGTGATTTTGGTGTAGGGGATGCTTTTGGCCAGGAGGGGTGACTGGGCACCCTTGGGGTTCAGGGCTCATCCATTTAGTCCTCTGCTCAGTGCCTGCTTTTTTTCTGCTGTGCACTTTACGGATTTTAGGGGCATTCCCCAAAAAACCCAAAACACCAAGTTTTTAGAGGAGGGATGGTTACACAAAACAAGTCCTGCTAGGTGTGAGACCTCTGTGACCCCCTACCCTGCACCTCTAAAACAATCCTTTTTGGCTGGCTGTGGTGTGATTGTCTCCCTAACACCATTAATTTGCTCGCTACTTTTATGTGAACCTGACAAGCAGAGTTCTGTGAACCCGATCATGAGCCTACAGCGCCCCCGCTTTATGAATAGTGGCTGAGTTCTGTCAACAATCATTTCTTCATCAACTATTTCGTAAGTTCTCAGCATTTCAGATCATGTCCCACTAGGAGCAGTGTCTTGACACATCACTCACTGGGCTGTCTGCTACTTTGCCAAAGGACCTAGCAGGGCTAAAACACGTCTAGAACAAGCATGCACATAAGATGCATAAAGTTGCCGTAGGTGCAGCCAGAGCCCCCCTCCCTGGCTTGACTGACCTTGCCTGGCCCCAAAATGTCCCAGATTAACCCCTCTGACTAGCACCAAAAAGCTGTGGTGTGAAAGTTTCCCTAACACCATTAATTCACTCGCTGGTTTTATGTGAACCTGACAAACGGAGTTTGTCCCTGGCTTGACCCTGTCAGTTGCCAAATTGTCCCACATGAACCCAACTGAATGGTGCCAAAAGTTGCAATAGTTGCAGAAAATGTCTGCTGCCCAAATATTTCCCAGACACAGTAGGGTTGGGAGAGGGGTGAATTTCCCTTGGCCAAGTCACCTCAAGACCTATAAATTGAGTGCACCTCCCTGGGGTATTCCTGATCGATCTGAGATCTCTGATGTTGGTAGGAGAACAGAGCAGACTGGGGCATGTAGGTCTAGGTCAAAATGGACTTTTGCTGAAACAAAGAGCCTGGTGTGGGTGCTGGGGGACCCTGAGGTCATGCACCAATTTGTCTGCAGCCCACATGCCAACAGGCATATCTGCCTTGATGTTGCATGGAGAATGTCACAGTGGGGAACAATAGGATGCCAAAACAGCACTGTGTCAAGGTGAAGATGCTGTGGGCACAATTCCACAGGGATGTCGACTGACCTTAGCGGCAGGGCACTCCACTGTGTGATATGGCCCACCAGAGGTATCTGCAGCCGCTAATGGAGGTACTAGATCAGTGTGAACACCAAGGGACAGAGGCCTCCAGGGCGTTCTTGCCTGTAGACATTTCACCAACCATGGCTGTGACTTGCGGGGACTCCAGGTACTCCAGTGCAGTGGAGAAGATAGCAAGGGGGATAGATCAAGAAACTCAACTTCCACACCTGGTATGTGAAGCCTTGGGGAATCTTATAATCAGCTCTCACCTGAACTGAAAGCTGCAATTAGGCTGGGCTGTGAGGTGAAGAGGGGGAGGGGGACTTGTTTGCAGCTGCTTGTTTGCAGTGGGATCACACTTGTTTACAGTGATTCAGGGCCTGCTACCCCCCATCAGCCAGGCACCCCTTCTCGGTTATTTCTGGCTGACCGCTTCTTGAACATTTGCAAGATTCACTGAGTGAAGCTTTTTAGAGCGGCAAACGTCCTTAATTTACTCTATTTCCCACATTTATTTTCAGCTTCGATTCCAAAGCTGCCACCAAGGACACGCAGGCAGCCAAGGCAGGCTGCAGCTGATGCACGAACCAACAGGCTGGTGAACGCCCTTAGGGACTGCGAGCAGTGGCTGCGTGAGCTGGTCAGACAGGTCTGTCATGCTGCAGGAAGATTCATAGCCATCCAGCATGAAAGGAACCATGTAGAGTCCAGGAGGCATTCAGAGACTTGGCAGGACCAGCAAATACTGTGGGCATACTGGTAACAATTCTGTGCCTGATGGTTGTCAGCCCTGGTCCTGCACCTGCCCCGGCCCCTGCCAGGGAGCAGCAACAGCCAGCACAGATCCATGCTCTGCCATCCCCAAGTTCATGCTCTGAATGAAAGTCCACCTTAGAACCAAGTTTTTTAGTTAGAATTGATTATTGATTTTAGTTTGTTTGTTTTTCATGATTCAGGCACAGTTATAGTAATTGCACTATTATAGTAATAGTGTTTTTTCACAAATCATGCACCCTTATAGTTATTCATAGTGATTCAAAGTAATTATGAATTGCTATCTTAAAAGAGTTGTTCTATGGTTTGTTTACTTTTTTAGTTTTCTGTTTGTAAATAAAGGTTTCTATTTGCTTTGTTCGATTCTTTGTGTCATGTTCTCTCTAAGAGGGGATATGCTAGCTAATGGAAGGTTGTGGGGGAAGTTGCTTGCTGGCTTGTATTGGCAATTAGATGTCTTTTGGCAAGCTTGACAGGGTCAGAGGACCAGGCTGATGTGCTTAGAGCACCCCCCGAATTAATGCTCCCAGCCTTAGCAAAATTCTGGGCCATCCCACCACCAACTGGCCTTGGCTTTCCCGCTGTGTCTTTCTCTGGTCACAATAATAAAACCCAGGACTTGAAACCACCCCCCTCCACAACTCCCCCCTTGGGTGGGCTGCCCAGGGAACGATGGAAAGCTGCATGCACAGAGGAAATGTTATGGGAGCAGTGCAGCAGCCCTGATTACAGTGACCTCCACTGGCTGGCCACGGCTGGCTGCTTGCTTCTGGAGTGGGGTCGTGGTGGGGTCATTGTCATGGCCCTCTGCACATGGCCCTGCTCCTTTAGGCTCATGATCGGGTTCACAGAACTCCACTTGTTGGGTTCATGTAAAAGCGGTGAGCAAATTAATGGCATTAGGGGACAATTACACTGCAGCCAGGCATAAAGGGATGTTTTAGAGGTGCAGAGTGGTGGGGGAGCAAACAAAAAATAATCTAAACATGGAAAAACTATTAAATATTCAGAAAAAAACATTGCAAAATCTAAAATAAATTAAAAAAAAAAGACAGGAAACTTGGAAGCTTATGTACAGAGCAAATGCCAGAACCTGCAAAACTAATGCTAGTCCTAGATTACCTATTGATTTAAAATAAATTAAATAGTAAAATAAAAAAATACAAATTAATGGTTTACAAACCCAAAGAAAAGAATTTTCAGCACAGTGCAAAATTTAAAGCATTCCTTTCTTTAATTTTATAATCCAAATAACGTTTCTCATGGTTGTTGGCAGGAAATGTCTGGGGATTTTTGCTCTGCACGCGAGACCTAGGCTCTGTGACTTTGCAAGTTCTGCTGCTCCTCTCCATGATGGTTCCCCTCCCCACCAGAGCACCCTCCTGCCTTGTGTTAATGGACTGGGCATTTGTATCCTGTAGACCACCCACCCAGTTGCTGCCTCCCTGCAGCATGGGATATCCTGTACCCTCTCCTTGGCCATCCTGAGCACAGCCCGGTGCTGCTGTGTGGCCGCTGCACATGGGGTCTGTCTCAACTCAGACCCCTGGTCCCATGCCCAGGGATTGGGACCTCTCTGTAAGTTAATGCAGGAAGTGCACCACAACACTCCAATATGTGTGGAAATATATAAGAAATTCACAGGGCACTAGATCTTTGTGCACATATAAGCGAGGGGAGAATGTCAGCGCCCTGTTTGAAGGGGTGGCTGTTTGAATGAAATAAAAAACTCCCAAGCAGATTTACATACAAAATACATTTTACTTACTTACATAGAAACAGTAAAATGAAAAATAAGGTGAGAATAAAAATGAAAAAAATAAAGTTAAGAAAAACAATTTTAAAATATTGGTAATTTGAAAACAATGTAAAAATATGTGTAAAATGATTACATGAATTAAGGTAATGAAAAGAAACTTAATTAAATTATTAAACTTAATGAAACAGCACCACTTTCAGTCACCTGTTCATATCAGCATGCTGTGAGCTATAGGTACTCCTTGCTGTAATTTAGTACAAAGAGATCAGCCGGGTGGATTGTTATGTGGTGCACCCTGCAGTAATTTACTGTGAATAGAGCACTAAACATTTTATGAGATTTTTAAGTGATCATGTGTACACAATGATGGAAAAAATTAAAACCCATCATTTCAATTTAGGGGTCATAGACTGAAACCCTGAGGACTAAACCCCCATCACATGTAAAAGTGCCCTAGGAAACCAACAAGCATCAGCAGCAAAGAGGTGTGATATATAATTCTTTATAATTTCACATAAGAAAAATTCTCTCTCATCTCCTTTATATTTCCATCATGTACATCTGCATTTGAACATGGGTGTGCATTTAAGTGGAAAGACAGAGGCACATACATCCACAATGACAGTTTTTATTCCTGTCCTTTCCTATCATCTTGAATCTATATTTAACATGAGCTGTCACCTTGATTCAGAAAGGTACTTAATCACATACGTAGTTTGAAGTGCTTCAAAAGGTGAGCCAGACAGATGTAGATGCCCTCTGAAACACCAAAAATGGTGCAAGTGTGCTTCCTTTTATAATGTATACTTTATGGAGTGCAAAAAGGCACCTTCTGGCTCCTCCAGCAAACCACAGTGCTCTGTTCCCCTTCCCAGCCCCTCCCCATAGGTTGCAGGCAGGGAAGATTGGGGTACTGTATCAGTTAGTGTTATCTGTTCACTCCACTGCCACTCTCCTGGAGCATACCATCCCAGCTACTGATCCCCACGTACCTCTCCATTTCTGGTCTCCCAGGTCTGGGTGGGGTGAGGAGGGCATGGAGTCTCCTGGTTTTAGTGGCAAGGAGAGATGTTCCTCCGTTCTCCTAGTTCTGGCAGGGCAGTGCTCTAGGACAGTGAAGGTGGAGAGGATAGGGGAGAGCTCCCAGACATCAGCTACAGCTCCTCACTAAGCCTCTGTCTCCTGGGCTACTGGCAGCATGCATCTATGTTAATGCCATCTCATGTGCTTGCCTCTCTCGTTCTTTCCCTCTCTCTTTTCTCCTCCCTGTACTTCAAGAGAATATTAGCACATCAGTAGTCAACAGTTTATAAATCAGCCACTTTTGAGCTTCCATATCCTGGAGTTTTATAATATAAGGCAGAGGAAATAACAGGAATTACAGATGTGCCCTATAATATCCTAGTGGACTCTGATCTCCCATATTCTTTACATTCCCTGCATTCTCCTGATATATGTACATGCTGCTAAAATATGAAGATTACAGATATGTCCTATGATACCTATTAATAGTAAGCTCACATCATTGCACAGATTCAAAGTTTAAATATAGTAACATTATCTTAAAAGATCTGGTAAATGGCCTCTTCTGGCATTCATACTCACTGGGCACATCTACATGTTCATTAATGCACCATAATTATGGTGCATTAAGTTTAGTACTTGTAATTAACGGGTATTTAATGCACCATAATCAGCATTACAGTGCATCAGTGCAGATGAACGCTTTTTGTGTGATGCTTCATGTGCATTGGACTAAATCTAGTGCGCATAACATATTAGCAGTTTTTGCTAGCCATGCTAATGTACAGTAAAATTAGTCCTATGCGCACGTAGCATCTCATGGAGATGTGCCCATTGTCTGTCAAATAAAAATTGCTACTTATTTTAATGGTGTTCATCAAACACTGAAAAAAATGGATTTGTTATACCTCAGTTCTCAATTGCATTGTATTTTGGCTCCTTATTGTATAGGCATAATAAAGCAATAGCACCAACTAACATAAACAGCACCAGATAAAACAATTTGACCAACACTTTCAGGAATGGGAATGCTCCTGATATGATGAATTCTGAAAGTATCAGTTCATCAACTAGCCGAACAAACATGGGTTTTATATTACTTTTATGTAAATAGTAAAAGCTTCAATTGTACACATTAAATACATTATAACATGTGATTATGAACACATATACATACATATATACATATATACATACACACACATATGTCTGTGTGTGTATAGTAGAGAAACAAAATCAGCATATAATATATAAATGTTATAACATATATATGCTGACTTTGCTTCTTATCCCAACATTTTAAAGCAATGCTGTTCATGCATGTCTAAAATCAACTCTCACAATTCAAGGACAACAAAGTCTGTTAACTCTTTTGAGCAGGAGCCAACTTTTTATTCTGTGTCTGTACATCACCACCACAGTGTGGTCCCATGATCAGAGCTTCTAGGCACTCAAGTTCCATAATTCTCTCTATATAAAGGGCTTAGTCCATCTGTCGGTGCGTCTGTCTGTCTGTCCATAAGACTCTTGGAGCACTCTGATTGGTTGTCTCAGCAGCCAATCACAATGCTTACAGAAACAACCAATCAGAGTGCTCTGCACAGACAGAAACACACAGTGGAGCCCTGTCATGATGTGGGGATGGATAGGATGGAGCAGAGGGACGAGGCTACCGCCCAGCTCTGCTCCTTGGAGGCAGCGGTGGCATGGGGTGGTGGTGGCGCAGTGCTGGCCTCACCCCTGCTCCCCCCATCTCCTCCATCATCTAGTGAATTGCCCATCAAGAATGACAGTGAGCACAGAGTGCTGCCATGCCGGAGGGGATGGAGCGGGGG
>NW_005842666.1:698933-717107 GCF_000455745.1 Alligator sinensis | reverse complement strand
GCCAGCTCCACACTGCCACCACTCTGTGCCAATGCTACCTCCAAGAACCAGGGCTGGGGGAGAGGCAAGGCCACTACCTGGAGCCAGCAGTGGCACAGGGTGCTGGCAGAGGGGGACAGAGGGGATAGTGGGGCAAGCTCCCCCCAACTCCTGGGAGGTGGCAGCAGTGACACAGGGTGGTGGGTGGTGGCACTTCATTCCTGTCCCCCGCTCCCCATCATTCTTGACTGGCAATTCGCTAGATGACAGGAGAGACAGATGGGGGGTTAGGGTTAGGTCATGCTGGGGGGGCATGGGGCAGGGGGTGCATGGGGCCAGACATGAACAGGGGGGAGTTGGGGGTGGTGCGCAGCCAGATGCGGACCAGCAGCAGCGCAGGCCAGTAGCTGACAGTGGCAGCTGCCATGTGTAACCTTCCCCTCCCTGCCCCTGCTTGTGGGAGGCAGTGGCATTGTAGGGTGGTGACATATGGCATTCTGTCCCCGCCCGCCCCCCATCATTCTTGACAGGCAATTCACGAGTATACAATAATCACTGTGTATTAAAAACTATTCATGTTTATTAAAAATGAATACAAGCCTTAGCATTATTATTATTATAAACATCAATAAATATTTATATTACTGCAGCACACAAAGGTTGCAATCAGAATTGAGGCCCCATCTTGCAATACAAACATGAAACAGACAGTGTTTGCCCAACAGACTTATAATCTGAACAAGAGAGGCAAAGGTGAGTAACATAGAGATATTATATAAATGTGATATACAAGATAAATAAAAGACTGTGGGGAAGAACTGACACAGATTTTCCAGTAATAATTTGGTTTTCGTTGCTCTTATTAATAGACGTAAGTAGGAAATGCAAAGAGAAGAAGCAGTTTCCTTGACTTCAGCTTCTAACTTTGGTTTCTGATTTTGGCTCTGCAACCATGATTGTTGCTTTGAACTTTGGCACCTGACTTCAGCTCTGCATTTCTGACTTGGGTTTCTGACGTGAATCCCCCAACCTTGATCTTGACTACTGGACCCTGCCTTTACTACACAGGTGACATATCCTAACTATTCATGGCCTGCTTGCTTACACCCATATCCTAACTATAAGTTTATTTGGGGTTAGTAAGCCATCAAGAGAGATGTGATTTTTAAGGATGCCTTTGAAGGGAATAAGATTGTGACTGAATACAGATTATGCTGGTGAATTTTTCAGAGCCTAAGATAGTAGCATGGGAGAAAACAAAGAAGTGACTAGTGATTGATGCATGATAAAAGTATGGACAAGGTAAGATTGAAGAAGCTGATATCATAAGAAATTACTAGGTCACCTAAACTATAAAAAAGTCTCAGAAAGAAAAAAACTTTGCACTTGATCCACTTTGTTTGGATCCACTGGCAAAGTAGATCCAAGCAAAGCATATAGAGAGCGATTCCTTAAATTCTGGTGTGTAATAATGCACATCACACTGTAAAACAATGAACAAATTGGTCCAGATTATTGTTTCCTAGAATGTGAAGTTACTTTGACTGCAAAACAAATGCGAGGAAGATTATGGTATTGACATTAAATTAAAATAATGGTAACTAATTGTTTTTTCAAAATTAAAGAGTTCTGCCTAGAAAATGCTTAGAAGCTATTTATTTAAGGAAACAAACTGGGTCAGCTTTATATTCATTTTGATCAAACTGCTAATCTCTGTGATGAGTTTGTGTTAGAGGAACAGAAGGAAAACCTGGTGGTTTTTATCTGCAGTTATCAACAATACAGAGATAAAGCCAAAGTATTAAAAATGACGATGATTATAATCATGGAGGATCAACATTTCATCAAGACAAATGTTTCAGCCAAACAAAAAAAAAGGGGTGGATTTGAGGTTTGCAAAACACAATTCAAACAGCTAACACTCAGCAGGGGACTACTCAAACAAATATTTTAAACAATTGCTACATGGTTGCACAGCAGGTTTAGGGAAACAGCAGAAATTGTAAAACTAGCAAACAGCAATTTTTCATAGCTTGGATTTCTTTTTGTTTTTCCCAGCTCCACTGGGAAAAAAAATCTGATGATAATAGTTTAAAAGCAACTTACATGGTATATAGGCTCATCAGGACATACAAAGAGTGATAACAGAATATAAAGGGTTGTAATGGAGATTCCCCCTTGCTGCTTTATGAATAGCAACAATGATGCTAAGTAATATGCTCTGCTCTTCATAGATAAATCAGTTACATTATGGATCTTCACTCTTCTTTTGTACAAACACTCTATTAGAATACATATTTTCACAAGTTGCTAAAATTAAATGAAAATACTGGATATTATCTAAAGAGGTAAGAAATATGTGGGCATTGGACCCACACATATATGCTTTAGAAGCTTTGAGAAGAACTTCAATTACAAAGACTATTAATAATTAGTAACTAGAAATATCCTACAGCAGACAGATACATTCACTTTCTATATTTTGGGATACTTCGCCATTAAATATTTGTATTTGCTGTCTGTACAGCATCTAATTTCAAAACACAGAATAATAAATACAAGCATGGGGAAGAGGTAATAGTGTTTACTAATGTCATTGCATATAGAATTCAATTTAAAAATTCTCTCTCTACATAAATGTTCCCCTGAACAAATCTATACAATTGCAAACACAGCTCATACCTATTGTCTCACTAACGTACACAGCCCTATCTATCAAACAATTTCTCCAACAGAATATGCAGAAAGATTTTTTTATTCTTATTTACATTTATAAATAGCTGAGAGGCATTTGACTCAATGAAAAGGTCAGGCAGATTTCAATGTTATCAGTGCACTGATGGCAGTGCAGTCCTAAAGGCCTCAAAATACATCACAAGTGGCTACACACTGAATACAATAAGGATGACAGAACAAAATGTTAGAGTAAAGCCCCTAGCCAGACATTAAAATGATCATGCAATAGGTATCTGAGGAATTTTATGCCCAATCCAAAAATTATGGCATTATGGGCCATGCTGGGCTCCCCATGTGCCAGGCACTAGAAAACTGCTGCATATTTAAACAGGTATGGAGAGCCACAAGTCCTGGTACTAGAATCAAACACATTGGGCTGGAAGCAGTCAGAGGTGCTGTGTCCAGGACTATGGGTGCCACTAGGGATCAGGTGAGGAGCAGCCCTGGGTCTTGGATCTAGGACCAGGGGTACGCCTTTAGGGACTGGGCAGGAAGCAGCCCTGGGTCCTGGACTCAGGACCTGCTGCTGCCTCTGGGGATTAGGCAGGCATCAGCCCTTTTTTCGATTACACTGGAAGTATGCATCTAGAGAGTGGGAAACCCTGTAACTTCCTGCTGGTGTGTGTCTACAACTTTGTTAGAGATTTAACCAGATAGTAACACTGAAGGCAAAGGAAAAAGGCTAATAACTGTAAAGAAAGTATTTAAGTTAATTCAAAATTTAATCTCGGTATTATTTTTAAGAATGTACAATAAACTTTTCAGAAAAATATTCTAGTTTGTCTTCCATCCTCACCATGCATAGAAAGGATGATAAAGGTGGGGAAATATTTATGAGTAAGAGATATTACAGCTTTTTCACAAAAATGTTTATCATTATGGACTTAAAAACAAGACAGACAGCTAGAGTCATCTGGTATGACCTCCTGCATTTTAACTTGAGCCATATATTTGTTTCATTTCAAGTTTGCTTATATGTGTATAATATATATAGTGAAAATTCCAGTAATGAAAAAGTTTTTTCTTCTCAGCAAAATTATTTAATCAAATAATTTTGTTACCAAAATCAATTCTATTTTTTGTTAGGAATTGCATTTTTTTATGATGTGTTAATGTATAGATTTATGCTTTCAGGAGACAAATATAAGATAATGAGCCTTAGAAGTGAATGTGTCATGAAAGTCTCTTACAGCTAACTTTGTATATCAAATGGGTGGAGAGCTTTTTAATCTGGGATGTTTTCACTCAGAGACCAAAGTACTCAGAACAACCAGAGTGCAAAATAGATGGACAGGATTATGCCTTTAAAATAAATCCAAATTAAATATTATGGCATAATCCATAGGTAATAAAATCCCTCCAACAATGCTGTGCAAACAAGATTCTCCTTAGCTGTAGAATTCCTCCATACAACTTTTCTGCCTCTGGATTAACCCTGTAGAGCAGAAGCAAGACATTTAGTACAGGGTTTGGGCCTTCTATGACTAAAATATATTTAACTGCTTTGGGTGAAGCAAAAGACTATACTTTATGGAGCTCCTAGAACAGATGTTGGTGATCCCTCAATTCGTGGATATTCTCTACCATGGTTCACTGATGAGTCTTGAGGTGACTTAAGAGTCCAATCCTTGAGCCACAGATGTGTCCACAGAAGTTGCATGTCTTTCTGCAGGGGAGAGTAGGCTGCAGACTGGGATTCCTCTCCTTTTCCTTCCTCTGCTCTCTCTTGAGGGCAAGATGCTTTACGTCAAAATGGGCTGCTGCTTGGTTGAGGTTGAGGCACTACTGGAGTCAGTTAGCAGCCACCTCTTCCCAGATCTTGATCTCAACATCTGTTTTCTTGAGGTAGGCCTTCAATATGTCCTTGAAATATTTCCTCTGGCCACTGTGAGGTCTCAGGCTATAACTAAGGTGGAAGTAGAGCACTTGATTTTGGAATTGAGAGTCAAGCATCTGCACACACTGTCTGGCCAAGTGAAGTTGGTGCTTGAGGACCAGCAACCCAATGCTGGTAATGTTGACTTCAGCCAGGATACTGGCATTTATGTGGCAATCTTCCCATTTGATGTGGAGGATTTTCCAGAGGCACTATTGGTGATACTTCCCCATGCTCATAAGATGATGATGGTAGGTCACCCACATTTCATAACTGTAGAGGAGAGTGTAGATGATGACTGAATCACCAGAATCTTCAGCAGACCTGGATAATGGTGTCTTTTCAGAGACTGTGATCAATAAAGACACACAAAACAGAGTTGAGGTGATGTTGCAACCTTGCTTGACCCCAGTCTGGATGACAAATTGATCTGTCTTTGATCTGCTACAAATAATAGTTGCCATCATATAGTCGTGGAGAAGCTTCAGGACTTTGATGTACTTTTCAGGACATCCAAATCTGTCCAGCACTTTCCACAAGGCTTCACGATTGATGAAATCAAAGGTCTTAGTTAAGTCAATGAAGGCCATATACCATGTTCCTGGCACTTCTTGGATCTGGTGGGCAACAAATGTCAATTGCCTCATGGGATAGTCTAAAACCACATTGTGATTCTGGCAGGACTTCCTCAGCAATAGGTAGAAAATAATTCAGGAGGAGGCAGACAAGGATTTTCCCTGCTGTAGAAAGGAGGGCAATACCTCAATAGTTTCCACACACATGAGATATTGTGAATCTAGTCATGGTACTGGCATTCCTCAGGTCCCCAGGGATCTCTTTGTTGTTCCAAATTCAAAGAATAAATCTGTGGAGTCTCAGTACCAGTTCCTTGCTGCCAGCCTTGTAGATTTCAGCAGGTATGCCATCCAGTCCAGTAGCCTTGTTGTTCTTGGTTTCCTTGATGGCATACCAGACTTCATCTAGGATAGGAGAATTGGTGAGGGATCGCCTTTCAGTGTGTTGGGGGATGGATTCAATGGTGGTATCTGTCACAGTCAACTCATGGGTCAAGAACACCTCAAAGTGCTCATTCCATCTAGCTTGGATAGCTGCATTGTCTTGGAGGATATAAAGAATCATAAATTCCAACATCAACCTTTTCTCTGAGATCTCTGAAGTTAAATACCCAAAAAGCTGGTGGCTGGTTTCAAGAATGCCATATAATTGTTAACATAAGACAAAGAATGCATCAGCATATAAGCTAGCCACTAACTGGGATATGCACAGAATGTCTTGCTACAAGAATCGCTATTAAACAGAACAGTCAGAGATGTATATCTAAACCAGAGGTATCAAACATATTGCCTGCGGGTTGGATCTGGCCCACAGAGCCTTTCTATCCAGCCTGCCAGGCATGGAAAGATGGGTGGCATGGCTTACCATAGAATCCAGAATCCTTTGTTCCTGCTGGACATGGCCACTGGTGGCGAGCTTTGTTGCTTGCTGAGCCCCTTGTGCTGCCAGACCCATTGCCACCATCACCACCTAATGTCTCACTGCTGATGTGGTGGCCACTCAAACCCTGGCCTGGATCTGGCCTGCAAGGAGCCCCATGGCCTGGATCCTGTCCAGGCCTCAGGTGCATTTCACAAACCTGTTCTATTCTAACCCCTGTGGATACCAGGGGACCGACCACTCTGAATGTACCCTTATTATGTACTCAATCAGGTGATTGCCAGTCCCAATCTGGATGGCCCTGGGTCATGAACCAGACCTGGGGCTGTCTGGGCAGGGGCTGACATTCAGCTGCAGGGCTGTGATACTAATATTTCAACTTGTTGGTACAGCAGGAGCTGAAGATCATAATCCTGGGCTTTCCCTGTACTGGCAAGTAGAGAGCCAGCAATTGGGATCTGATCCCTGACCTCAAAAAATTTAGGTCCTGCACTGTGCACTTGTGGCATGGCAAGATGCACAACTGTTAGGATCATGTCATTATGTGAATGTGTTCAGAGCCTCAGGAACAGGGCCTTATACTACCTCTAAGGTACAGCAGGGATAGGGACTTCAAGCTAATGATGTCTAATCAGAAATTCAACCTCTGCTGATGGAGATGATGCCACAGTGGCATTAGCTTCTTGGGAAGTGGTTTGGAGTAAATATAAACCTATCCTCTATATGTATATGTGTTCTACAGACTGTTTTTAGTGCTCTTGAAACACAAGCTTTCTGATTCTGATATAAAATAATGAAATGTGTATATTTCGTGTATGCTGTTCTTTTCATTTGAACCCAGAAAATGGAAGAGCTGATGCCTGAACTGGAATAAATGGTCTTGGAAACTGACATATAACTTACTACTGTATGCATCTCAAAATTATACGAAAGTTTTAAACGCATGGAAGGCTTGTTGTGGAACACAGCTAGGAAAGGAGGGAAGAAATTGGATTCAGATACTTCAAATAAACACCAGAAGCAAAACCAAAGTTGCTTCCAATATACTAAGTCAGTGTTGAAGACACAAAAAGTTGTGTTGAAGACACAAAATTTGGGGGGAGGCACAAAGTTCAGGGTTGTTTCTAGCTGGAAGCGTTTTTTTGGAAATTAATATGGTTCAGAGATCAAGTGAACTCTGATTTGATGGAAGTCACAATAGCTGTCATTTACAATGAGTATTAGGTCAGGACTGGGTTTAAGATTCATCTTTGAAACTGTATCATATGTCTAGGTACTGTGTATCCATGTTCTACAGAGGTTTCTGGAATTTTTCAAGTGTGCTCCACAACCTAAGTAAATTCTGGTAAGTTTCTAACAGAGTGATCAACTGGTAAACATCCACAGCTTAATACCATTTTTTCTGAGATAAATGTAGCTTCATTACACATCTTATTCTCTATGCTGGATTCAGATGTAATTTAATCCTTTTTTTAATGAGGACTTAAATTCCCAAGACTAGCAACAGGGCACAGAAAACTGGGGATTTAGAGGGCTGGTTGCTTTTCCAGCAGCCTTAATGATACAGCCCATTCCAAAAAGAACTGAGCAAGAGAATCTGAGGTTCCACTCTTGCAAAACAAGGAGCAAGTCTCACTCAGACAAATGATCTGAGATCATTGCAGTCAGGAACTGGCTAGAATTTGAACAAGTTCCGCATCTAAATTAAAAAAAACCCATGAAATTTGCACATATAACATTCTTAGGCAAATATTAATGTACTGCAGAACCTTGGGGTTGTGTACGCCACTTGCTGTGTGCTTACAGGGTAGCAGCAGAAATCAGTTGCTAATTACTAACATCTGCGAAAGAGCTCTTTACACACAGCATGGGACCTGTAGAAGCAGCTGAAGTGTGGCTCATGGGAGGGCAACAACAAAGCAGCACCCAAGTGGTAAGCAGCTGTATATCTATGTGAATTTTTACAGTACTTTTTTTTCCTGGTATGATTCAAACTCTGCTGCCAACTATCATAAAAAAGCTACTATATGGCACAGTGACAATAGAAGCCACTGAAGAAGTGAACATTTGCCAGTTGTGACCACATATATCTCCTTGTATAAAACTAAATGGGAAAAATCTGGTCAGCCACCTGGCTGTTAGGATGAATAAAGCCTACCTAAGTTTATACTCACTGAATAGCTGCTGCATACCTACTCAAACAGTGCTGAAATAGGACTTCATTGGTCTTTGGACGCAACAGCAAATGGCAGTTTCAGATGCGATACCACTTTGTTGTAATTGTTGGCAAAAAGCTAACATTTAATGATCACTACTGTATTGAAGGGAACTGCTTTGCTAGAGCCTATGTGAGACCTCTCTGTTAACTTTACAACAGATAAATGTAGCTGAATTCGAGTGTAAAATATCCCAGTAAGAATATTGCTTTGGGTGTGTGTGTGTTATTTAACAGTGTAAAAATGCTGCCCCTCAGTAATCTGGACCACCGCATTGTTTCTATCTCACAAAAAAGAATAAAACCCCATATGTTGGTCTTAGAGTGTGATTTTGTATGGTGCCAAGTGAACACACCCTGATTTCAACAGAAACTGAGCGTGCTCAACACCTATAAAATCTATTCAGATATTCATATGATTGAGCTCCTGAAGTGTAATTTTAAATGTTTCCAGGAAATAATTTAACAAACAGGGAAGATGAAACTTAAGTACCAAAGCTATCAGCATGGAATTTCTAAAGAGAAAGTCAAATGGAGGACAATAGTAAGACTACACAGCGCAAATTACTATCATTATACTTGAGTTTGGTGAACTTTACCCTATACATTTTTGTTAAACTATATAGGGTAAACAGTACAGTGCCTCCTTATCTAATTTGATATGCCTTTTTAATTTTTCTTGATAAAGAAAGGAATCAAAGCTGTTCCTTTAACTGAACCACATTTTATAATATATAACATTGGCATAATTTCTGTAGTGTGCAGGTCTGAAGATATGGCAATGAACTTACCATTTTGTTCTTTTTAGAACCTGCTAACTCTAAGATAGAACACCAATGTACCAATTTGTGGATATTCTTCGTTTTGAAAAGTTCAGCTGAAGCAGAGTTAGAATTTGGTAGTCATACCCAGTTAGACTACTCTGTGTGAAATTTCATTAAGTTAGGAAATACAAGGATTTTAGAGTAAAAAAAATCCGATTCAACAGGAGAGACTCTTTTCTGGATCAATGTAGCAGCAGAGTGGTGACATAAAAGAGTGTTAAAACACTTGTGTTCCCACAACATTTTGTGTAACAGTACAAGCATCAGATCTGGTCAAATTGCAATTTGGGGAATTACATTTTGTCTATCTTGATTCCCTCTGCAATTTCAGCTGAATAAGTGTTATTAACTTAATTGAAAGTGTTTCATAAGTTTCCAGATATTTTTTTCCTGAATTGAGAATGCAATGTCAATTTTTAATATTTGCAAGTATGCTAGTTATTCAGAAAGCATGCAACATAGTCCATTTAGGAGAACAAGCTCATATTTACATTTTCATAGTATAAGTCTTTGGGTATACATTGCTTGGGTATCTAGCTTGCTTGCTGCCTAAACTCTGAATTTCTTGTGTTCTGTATATCTTTATGGGTACAATAATTCTTAATGGGTACAATATTTCTTGCAGGCAACTAGAGGTAAGACAGGTAACACTTGCAGAGAAAGAGATGCTAATTTAATAAACAGATTCCTACTGTTTCCTAGATCTGGATCTGCTGCGTTCCCTACTGATACAACCGTTTAATCAGGGGACCAACATACTATCATCATTTTAGGTTTATACAGTAGTCCTGCACATGAGGTGTGCTGTTACAATGAAAAGAACAGAGATATGAAAGAAAATAATTTGTATTATCAAGGGAGGAGCACTGCTGCTTAGTAATGACAGCTTTTTAGAAGAACAGACACTGAGTGACAGTAATACAGAAATAACTGAAAAGCCTGTACTCAACTGCTTTGGAAACTTGCTCCATTTCTTTTCATGCACAGTACAACCAATTTACAAAGCCGTTCAAATAAACAGACTGTACATTCACTGGGGATTCTGGTGTTAAACCAGCCCCTATATTTTGTTGTTGTCTAATCCATTTTGTCTGTTTTAATTAAATAATTGTGAACATTATCTGAACTCCTCTTCAAAATGTACTGATGGTTCAGACTTAATCTGCCAATTCCCTTCTGCATCTCTCTCTGCCAAGCTCTTTTTTATGATTATTTAATTGCATTCTCAGATTTTAGCTATAATACCTCTCAGGAAATTGAGATATCAACATACATGTTGTGCAAATGAACTTATCACTTTCCAGCTCTCTTGAGTAATGTCCTAACTAAATGTTTTCAGCGCTATTAACACAATAAGTCTGTATAATGTTTCTAAGGATGCTGGATCAGAAAGGTTCTTAAAATTTCCAGCTCATTTTAAAGTGCATATACACTATCCCAAAATCTCTCTCTGGCCCTAGAAGTCTCCCTCTTCCAAGGAAAGGGTTTACAGAACCGCCTATAAAATACATCACTTCCTGCTTATTGGTCAGGGCATTACCAAAGTATCAATAGCAACAATTGCCAAAACAACTTTGAAGAGCTGTTCTTATAGAAATATTATAAAGTACATATCTGGCAACATTGACAAAGAACTGTTATTTTAAACTAGAGGGTTTCATTTAATTTCATTGGGGTCCCTTGGAAGTCCCCTTGTAATTTTACAGTTTGTATTTAGAGTTAGACTATATAACAACACAGGGGTATGTCAGACTGATTTCTTTGTGATGGTCTCAAGTTTCTGCAGAATATAAGCTTTCAGTTTAAAAAACAAAAACAAACAAAAAAACCCAACTAGCCTTCATAGTTGTGAAAATACCAATCTAAATATATGGTAAAATCAAGACTGTGTGAGGTTTTTGGACAGAATGAATGAAATATATCTAAGGTTCAATTGTGGTCTTCTCTACTTAAAGATATAGAAGTCTCCAAACACAGCATAACTGTTATGTCCCTCTACAGCAGAGAACATGCCAGGTAGGGGACTCTGCAATGGAGAAACTTGATGATACAGTGGGACAATGTAGTAAAGCAACCAAAGATACTTATTTTTGCATTCACAAACATAAAACCTTTTTCTAAGAGGCACAAATGGACACTCGCTGCAACTCCCAGCTGTATAGTAAGGGAAGTAACAACACTGCATTGTTGGATAGGATCACAGGAAAGTATGGCTAGAAGAGACCTCATCAGATCATCTAGTCCAGCTTCATACTCAAGGCAGGATCATTCCTGCCAAAACCTGTCCAGCCACGTGTCTGTTCAGGCTGTACTTGAAAATTTCCAGGATTGGAGATTCTACAACTTTCTTAGGTCACCTGTTCCAATGTTGGACCATCCTCATAGTCAGAAAGTTCCTCCTAATTGCCAACATAAATTCCCTCTGCTGCAAGTTGCTCCTAGTCCTGTCCTTTATAGCAACAGAGAGAAGCCCATTTTCATCTTCTCTATAATCACCCTACAAATCATAGGAAACAAGAACTGTTTGACAAGAATCGTTGGCAACAAGAACACACAGCTGGCTTATATTCAGGCTCTAGTCAATCGTAACCCCTAGGTTCTTCTCTGCACTACTGTTACCTAGTCATTCATTCCCCAGTCTGTATTTATGCATGCATTTTTTCTGTTTCAAGTGCAGGACTTGGTACCTATCCTGCTTGAATTTCATTTGGTTGATTCTGGATCATTTCTCCCATTTATCCAGGTCATTCTCACTCTTAGCCCTATTCTCCTAAACATCTACAACATCACCCAACTTGATGTCATGCACATATTTTCTAAGCATACACTCAATTCCATCATGCAAATCATTAATTAAAATGTTAAGTGATACCAGACTCAGGAGAGAGCCCTGGGGAAGCCCACCTGATACCTCCTCTTGACTAGACATTGAACCATTTATGAATACTTGCTGATAAGGGAAGATGATACCTGGTTTCTTTTTTGCCCCACTTCTGTCTTCCACAATCATTTTTAGGTCCCGTGTGATCATGTACTTGGGCTTTGAGAAGGAAATTTGGTAATTAGACCTAAAAAAGGGAGTAACAGGCCTCCATCTCAATAATATTGCAAAATGTTCATTTAACTACTTCATTAGTAATAATTTTAGCAGTTAAGTGGAAGCAGTAGGCAGTTTAGCTGTCGATTGCCAATGTTATGTAATAACTTCCTCCCTTCAAATCATGAGAGCACAATCTTTTGCTAAAAATGGTTGCATACAATCTACCACCACTCCCTACCCTAATTCATTGCCATCAAAAGGAAAGAAACAAATCTAAATTTCTAGGTCAGCAGAAATCTAAATTTCTAGGTCACAATGTTCAGATTAGTGTTAGTGTTTCTCAAACTGGGGTATACAAGGAACTTCACGAGAGTGCATGAAAGGAAGGAGTGGAAAAACAGAACAAGTGAAAAGAGAAATATAAACGAAAGAAAAGAAAAAGAAAAAAAGGTGAAGAACAAATCTGCAACCTCTCTTAGGTTCTTGGAGATGTTGCCTTCTTGCTGTAATGGTATAAAGTGTTACAATTTTTTTATTATCCATAACACAAAATGTTAATGGGATGCAGAGCTATAACAAACTTAAAAAGGAGTATGTGGCCAAAATTCTATTGGAAAACCACAGCTTTATAACAGAATTTTAAAATGTGTCAGTATTAAGTGAACTGTATTACCAATCCATAAATGATGAACATGTATTATCTCAAGTACAGTCCTTAACTGTACTGTATCTGTCTAGCCTGCAATCTCCCGTAGACTTTTAAAACATATTTATTAATACACAGACAGAAAACACACTGTTAGTTGTCTTACATTTTTCTGTGTCCCAGAATTTAACCTATAATGTTATATTTACTGTTGAATGTACAGTAATGCTTATAGTGATATCTGACACAAACTCCAACTAAGCCATTTTGCTATGATATTGCTTATTGTGTCAGGCACATATCTATAACCTTGCTGATTTTCCATGTCTAGGACAAAAAAGACCTGTCTGGGACCTGTCACTAGCCCATGTTTTTGGTTTGCTCACAATGACAAATCTGAATAAATCAGGAATCAGAAGATTCTATTAATCTGACAACCATTTTCAATAGGCCATGTTCAGTGGTGTATACAGAATGTAATTTATCTTTTTGTGACAGTTTCAATAAAAGTAATGGGAAACACAAGGGATAATGTTAGAGAAATTGCACCTCAAAAGGGGAGAAAGTGTTTTATGTTACCTCCTGGTTAGCGGCAGCTAGTTCTTCTTCCAGTGCAGAGACTCTTTCTAAAGAAACCCTCAGTCGTTCCCTTACCTAGAAGAAAAACCAAAACATGTGCAGTAACGTGATTTCTATCAGTCTTTAAAGTTTAAATAATCTACCATAAGCACTACAGTTCAATCTGTAGGTGTGTGTGTATTGTGTCTGGAACATTCCTGAAACAGAGACATTAACTGCTTTTTATACCTGCCTGCAAGTGAAAACCAACAAGTAGGAGCATGAGGCTCCATCTTGAAATCCCCAGACAGCTACTCCGCACTTTGCTTTTAAGTCTATGAAATGTTCAGCTAATGTGAGCCTGCTAAAAGCACAAAAGAAACTAAACATAAAATTTTATTTGGCTGTTTAATAGGACAGTTGACAAGACAAGTAAGGAAAAGAACTACTGAAAAACATTCACCCAATGGATGTAACTGTAATTTTAATTTAATTTAGAACATTAAGAAGTCACTTACAACACTGTTAGGAATGAACACGCTGCTCATGTGTTTTACTTGTACATGTAACGCATGTATTTTATTTTGGCTTAGAAAAACATTAAGAACTAAAGAGAATTGGCATGCACAAAATGGAATGCTGTGTTTGTTTTTAATATATAAGCATTTCCTTTATAAAAGTAGCCCTATCCTATTCTCTGGCATCTCCTAATACGTTCCAGGACCCACATCACAAAAGGGCTGCAATGTAAGCAAGAAAAGCAATGCCTTTCATTTAATACAGCCAAAGGCATGTTAACTGCTCTTTATTTGGATACATACTTTATATTATATATAATAAACAAGTTAATGGCTGATTAATTCATAAATATAGAAGTTTTTTTTTTGATGCATTACTGTTCCCCCCGATGAAAATGGAATTTTATAATTGTTGCATACATATCACAATTTGCAAAAAAATGTTAGCTAGCATTTAGAACTATTTAACACATTATTTAAAATACTTATTAGAAAATCCATGTTGCATGTTTGAACCTATTTGATCTTGCTCTTACTCAAATGAAATGATTAAAAGAAACCTATTTAGTCAGTTAATGCACTAGTGAAAGTGGTTCAATATTAACTAAGCAGGTAAAACAAAACCTTGTAATAATTTACTACTTTGGGTTAGGTTAAATTAATTAAAATAGATTTATTGTAATGCATTTCAGTTGCCAAACAGAAAAACCTAATTCAGCTTAATTTTAATTCTACTTCCTTCCTCCTCCCCTCGGACCTATCTTTTTCTTGGAACCTCAGCAGCACATCCCCAACTCTTCCTCTCATCTGCTTCTTGCTGCTGTCCTGGGACTTGATTTTTCTGCCCAGATGTCACAAACAAGGTAAGTTTCATGGCAGGATCTAATCTGGAGTTCTCATATAGAGTTCTGCCCATGTGCCTAGTCCTGTAAAATCATGGGGATGGAGAAACATTTTGTATCAACACAGGAACTACTTCAGTAGGTGCCAAAATCCGGAGACTTGCAATCAATTAATAGAAGTTGGAAACAATTTCTTCCTCCTGTATTTCTAGATCAGGGGTGCTCAAACCTTGGCCTGTGAGCCAGATCCAGCTCATAGGGACATATCGTCTGGCCCACAGGGATCCCCACTATGGCTGCATCCAGACATGCATGTTCCCCAGGGAACATCTAGTGGCAGTGCACCTTGTGCCACTGCTAGTTGTCCCTAGGGGATGCCTGTGCCACACTGCTCTGGTGAACAGCAAGTTACCCCAGGTGGGGTAGGGGAGGCTCTGGCCAGCACTGGGCTGGTCCCACCAGCAGCCTTACCTGGGGTCCTCCCGAGGCTGCAGCAACAGCAATCCTGCCGTGCTGAGCCTGGCCGGCAGCAGAGTATGGCTCCAGCTGGCCAGACTCGGGCTTTGGGTGGCGCACACTGCCGCCGTGTGTGCCACTCCACTTTTTGCAGCACAGAGAACAACTGAATTGTCAGTATGTGGCACTGCAGACATGTCCTATGGGACACTATGGGTCCAAAATTTGGCAGTGAGAGAACAGTTGCAGCATTATCACTGCTCTCCTGCTGCCAAATTTCTAGACCCATAGAAAACTCTGCAGGCAGGATGGTCTGGCCCTGCATGCTAGATCAGGCACCACAGTGCAGGATCTGTGTGTGCAGGGCCTGATCCAGGTTGAGCAGTCCTGGTCTAAACAAGACTCTGCTTTCCTTCTACTGATCCAAGTTGAGGATCTGCCACCCAATCTCCTGCATGTCTCACCTCCATCATTTTCCTTTACCACCCTTGTCCCTAAGGTCTCCTAAATCTACTTCCTTCTTCCCCTTTCTACCCTTCACATTCTCTCTGCCACCCATCACAGTCCAATCTATATTCTAATGGCACGCTGTCTAGGCTCCTGAACCTCAGAAATGCAGTCCATTTTGTTTCCAGGTATGGATTCACTGAAAAGACCAGGAAGGGGCACCCTCACTTTCACATGCATATTGCCTACATGGAAATATTGGCTATTATGCTGACATCAGCCCTGTTGGCAGTAATGGAAGATGGCAGCCATTTTGATTAAGGGGAAATTCAAGAGATAGCAGCTTTACGACCTGTTATTATGAGATCTAGAAGAACACCCCAGAATTGTGAGAGCCACGATAAAATTGTTAACGCTGGCAACTGTGGGATATGTTGTCACAAGACTTCCTGACATGACAACTTACATAAACAAAGTGCAAACCCACTGACTAGCACATATGTTTTCCAGGTGTAAGCACCTGCTCATATCCTTAAAATATTATAGTATGTGCCTATGGACTTTGAATAGTATTGGAGAGAATCACATATTACGACTGGAATCTGAATGTTTATCCTTTAGCTCTGAGGAAAGCAAGAGTGAAGACTGAATCCTGATCCTTTTTATAGAGAACTATTGAACACTGAAAAGCCGGAAGGCCACATGCACTGCTCCATATCAGGCTGACAATCTCAGGTACAGCAGGCCCTGTTTTTAAAGGGTAAACGAGAGGAGCTGTGCCTGTTCCATGACTTACGGGAGCACTGCCACTTTATTTCTTGCTGAGCCACTTTATTTCTATAAAGTTCTTCACTGTAGATCTATTGGCAGAAATAAAATAGAAAGTGATTTGACTGAAAGTGGTTTCATTCCTTTTCCTTTCAAAATAAATTAACAAATTCTTCCCCTGTGAGCATGTATCTTTCTTTATTCTGACTCACTCCACAATCTTCAGCTGTTGGCCGCTATCTGTTCTTCCAATCTGACCTCAATTATATCATCTGAGGACAGTTCTGCTTCAGCCCTATATTTCATTATTTCCTCAGCCGATTGTTGAACTAACACACTCATGACCCCACAGTTACAACATTATAACAATCTCCTAATACTGGATTGCCATATACAGTAGCCAATTAGGGCAGGTACAGTTTTTAACTTCACCAGGAAGGGGAGAGAAAACCTGAAAGCATCACTTAGACGCCTTGAACTTTGGGAGATTTTTCCTTTTAAGATATAAACTTGTCTTTGCTGTATTTATGCTATCCCATGATTCTGAACTATCTACCTTATAAAATCTGTTATCTCCAGATCGCCTCTATATAAATGGGATAGATGTTCAACTTACTAAATGCTGTTTCTCAATTTAGTTTTAATTTTTCTCAGTCAATCTTACACTGATGTCAATGGTGTGTTGAGTAAGGTGAACGCTCTATAGAAACCTGAAAATAAGCTTTTTTGTGAGCTATAGTTAGTTAAACAAATGTAATACTACATATCTTTCACTGAGCCATATAAATTAGGGCTATGCGAAACAGCTATGTTTCATTCTGGATTCGGTGTTTTGGAGGGACAGTGATTAGTTTTGGCATTTTGGATCACTGTCCCGTTTCGATTCGGTCAGATCTGTTTTGCAGTTTCAACGCTGTTTTGGTGTTTCGGCCATAGGCCATAAATGAGGAATCACTAAAATGCCTATAATATTGCCATTTCTTGCCTGATTCGGATGTAAGAATGGTAGCCCCTTCTCAGAGCATGAAGCCTGCCAAGGTTCAAGGAGATAGGTGCAGGAGTTTCTGTGAAACGGTACCTCAAACTGTTCAAAACAAAAGTAGTATCATTTGCCCACACACAGCTCTGGGGGCTGTGTCCCCGAGGAGGAGTCTGGCACAGCCCCGCAGCCCTCTCAGGGGGTGCGTGCCCCTGGATTTGCATGCCGGATGACAGCTGGCTGCTGCTGCCGGCTGGTGCCAGCACCACCATGGATTCTTCTCTGCACTCGATGCAGGCTACGCCAGGTAGACTTGGGGCAGCTGCTGCACGGGTGCCAGGCAGGGCGGGGGGGGGACAATCCTCACTGTTCCCTGCTGCACTGGGGGCTCTGCCACAAGTGCCCAGAGGCCCCAATCACCGTTGCTGCAGCCAGACAAAAAAGCCCCCTGCACTCATCGGCTGCAGGAGTGGCAAATAGGACCTCTAGGCGCTCGTGGCAGAGCCCCCCCATGCAGTGTGGGGTAGCAGGGGTCACCCCCCCTGCCTGGCACCCACGTGAGTGCAGTGTGGCTTAGCAGGGTGCTGCACGTTGTCCAGGTGCTATTGTGGATCCACCTGTCAGCTATAGCTCCTGGTTCGATTCCCCAGCTCTCTGATCATTCCCCCAGGTCTTCCTGGGGGGTGTGGGCCTGTGGATCTGTGTGCTGGGTATTAGCAGACTGCCATTGCAGTCTGGGACCAGCGGCAACACTGTAGTCTTCCGGGTGCTCAGCGCAGGCTCTGCTAAGCAGCTGCCACTGGCTCCAGCCCGCAGCGGCAGGCCGCCTCACCCC
>NW_005842666.1:694189-694714 GCF_000455745.1 Alligator sinensis | reverse complement strand
GGGCGGGGGGGGGGGGGGACAATCCTCACTGTTCCCTGCTGCACTGGGGGCTCTGCCACAAGTGCCCAGAGGCCCCAATCACCGTTGCTGCAGCCAGTGAGTGCAGGGCTTTAAAAAAAACAAAAACAAAAAAACCCCCTGCACTCATCGGCTGCAGGAGTGGCAAATAGGACCTCTAGGCGCTCGTGGCAGAGCCCCCCCATGCAGTGTGGGGTAGCAGGGGTCACCCCCCCTGCCTGGCACCCACGTGAGTGCAGTGTGGCTTAGCAGGGTGCTGCACGTTGTCCAGGTGCTATTGTGGATCCACCTGTCAGCTATAGCTCCTGGTTCGATTCCCCAGCTCTCTGATCATTCCCCCAGGTCTTCCTGGGGGGTGTGGGCCTGTGGATCTGTGTGCTGGGTATTAGCAGACTGCCATTGCAGTCTGGGACCAGCGGCAACACTGTAGTCTTCCGGGTGCTCAGCGCAGGCTCTGCTAAGCAGCTGCCACTGGCTCCAGCCCGCAGCGGCAGGCCGCCTCACCCC
>NW_005842666.1:679764-694057 GCF_000455745.1 Alligator sinensis | reverse complement strand
CTTCTTAGTTTTTGTTTCCCTGCAAACCCAGGTCTGCAACTCTGAAATTCTCCCAAACAATTCCAAAATGTTTTGGAGCCTTCTGATTATTTTGGAGCTGTTTCAGAGCCTTCCATTTTGATTCAGATTTGGTGTTTCAGGTGCCAAAATCGCCTGAAACATCTCAGAAATGAAACAGCTGCCAAAATTTCACCCAGCCCTAACATAAATCATACTGAACTCTGAAGTCTAATTATGGCTAATGACTAATTGCACTTTTAAAACTTTACAACAAACTTATAATATATTTTACTTCCCCTTCCAAATTTATTAAAAAAAAAATGCTGCTTTAAGGGTTGCCAATTGAGATGTAAAAATATGAAGCTTAGATAAGAATATTCTGATTATATATCTATTTATATATATGATAAATGTTACTAAGGCCCCTACCAAACATGCAGATAAAGGCACTATGGGACTATCTTCACAGTGGTACTTCCTGACATGCCACATGTGCATGGCAGAAGGCGTGATTCTGGGATCACACATCAGATCCTATGGTGCACCGCAATTCTGAGCTCCCCACTCATTGGCAAGCAGCAAGCTCCCATGACTGGGAGTTCCCTCAGCTGATGGGGCTCTCAGCTCCAGGCATACACCATGCATGCAGGCTATTAGCCATGTGGGAGCCTGCTGCATCGCTGTGTCCACTAGCTGTGGATTGGCTTGAGTTTGCCACATCAGAAATGGACCATCACTGCCTTACCATAAAAGGTATTTCAGTGATACTTGCCTCCTTTGGCATGGGTGAAGTGCAACTAAACAAGGATTCAGAAATATACTGAATGAAGACTATTCATAGATATTATGACAACACAGCATAGTATACATGTCTATTTTACTTCTTTCCTCTCTGGCACTGAAAAGGTATTCCTTCATCATGGTCTTCTTAGATGCGACTACAAACCACTTATCCTGCTTTAATTTCTAGCAACTGCTTTTCATTTTAATCCCTCATATGCTAATTCCCACTTGATATATAGCTTTTAAATACCATATTCTCCCACATACAATGTGCACTCAAAAGCACTTTTTTCTACCTTGTTTTTGATTAACTTGTTCCTCTGGGATTATTTCTCTGGTAGCATGTGGTTCTATGGTACCTTTTGGTGCACTGGAAGTATTTTTGCACCTTTTGCCACTAAGAGAATCCAGATGACACACAGAACAGAAACATGTCTTTTTATATCACCAAGCTCGCAGCTGGTGGGGTATTAAGAAACAACTAGCACCGCTTTGTCAACGGTAGGTCATGCCTAACAAACTTGGTGTGTTTTTTATGACCAGATAACTAACCAGCTGGACAAGAGACATGAGGTTGACATCATTTAACTGGACTTCAGCAAGACCTTTGATCCTGTTTCCCATGAGATTCTCTTAATTAAGCTGTAGGGTACTGGCCTAGGCCAGT
The DNA here is from genome assembly GCF_000455745.1 of Alligator sinensis. Lineage (NCBI taxonomy): Eukaryota > Metazoa > Chordata > Crocodylia > Alligatoridae > Alligator > Alligator sinensis. The sequence goes on along the minus strand of NW_005842666.1, from coordinate 692,607 downwards.
CTACAGTGAGGTGGGTTGGCAGCTGGCTCAGAGGCCGATCTCAGAGAGTTGTAATTGATGGGACGGCTTTTTTCATGGAGGGCCATCTCCAGTGGTGTCCCACAGGGATCAGTGCTTGGGCTCATGCTCCTTAACATCTTTATCAATGACATGGATGAGGGAGTAGAATGTTCAATGATTAAGTTTGTGGTTGACACCAAGCCGTGAGGTAATGCGAGCACATCTGAAGGGATGATAAGGATCCAGGACAACCCTGACAGACCAATCCTATGTGCTGAACACAGTCAGATGAGGTTCAATAGGGACAAGTGCCAGGTCCTTCATCTGGGTAGGAAGAACCTTCACCATAACTGTATGATGGGTGGTGGTCCAATGGCTGACACTGCATCTGAGGGACCTCAGGGTGACAATTGACCAGAAGATGAATATGAGCCAATAATGTGATGAAGTCACCAGCAGGGCAAACAGAACTCTGGCATGCATCAGTCAATGTGTGTTGTGAATAGATCCAGTGAGGTGTTCCTCCCCCTCTATTCGGCATTGGTGAGGCCACAGCTGGAGTACTGTGCCCAGTTTTGGGCACCACACTTTAGGAAAGATGTGGATGAGCTTGAAAGGGTACAGAAAAGGGCCACCCATATGATTAGAGGCCTGGAGAATAGGCCCTACGAGGAGAGACTCTGGGAAATGGGTTTGTTCAGTCTGCATAAGAGAAGACTGAGAGGTGACTTGATAGCTGGCTACAAGTATGTCAGGGGTGAACACCAAGATCTAGGGCAGCAACTCTTCAGAAAAGCACCCCTTGGGAGGATGAGGACCAATGGGCACAAGTTAATTAAGGAAAAATTTAGGCTAGACATAAGGAAAAACTTATTTTCCATAGGGGTATTTAGAATCTGGAACACAATCCCAGCAGAGGTGGTACGGTCGCCATCCCTGGAGGTGCTCAAGAAGAGGCTGGACAAGCACCTCCTTGAGTTCATTTGAGCCCAATAACCTCCTCCATATGGGAGGGAACCACACTTGATTATCTTACAGTGTAGCAAAACCCCAGTTTTTGTTTTGTTTTATTTAAAAATGCATTCCCTCCCCTTCCCCAACCATTTCTGACTTTGTCTCTCCCTCTCTATTCCCTATAGATAAGTATAAGTGAGCTAAGACATAGGATAAGCTTCAACATTTTATTTTGGTAGCAAGTTGTATTTGTTTTGTTTTTTCTCCTTCTTTATATTGTATAATTATTATGTTTATATTGATTTTTACTGTTCTATATTACTGTTTTACTGATACTATATGATTTAGACCTACATATGTAAGTTAAGTCATGTCAAGTTTCCATTTTGTTTGTCAAGTCTCCATCTTGTTCCCCATGCCCTGTTGTGTAACCTATGACTCATACCTACTTCTGCTGTGTAACTTGGTTCCTGAATAAATGGGGATGAATGAGGGTGCTTGAGAGACAGTGGCAGTAGGTCTAAAAATAGCTCCTTCTGAATGACCGAACGATCAAAACCAATACCTGGACCAACAACCCAGCCATTGGAAACACCCTCAGCATTCAAGAAACAAAAGATGAGGCAATCCACCATTGTGCCAAGGCTGCACATGCTCAGTAAGAATATCTGGAACAGGACTAACCTTGCTGGACAGGCCCTCCCCTAGGAGATCATAGGTAGTCTTCCCCATAAAAAGGGGTAGTGAACACTGACTTCTTGGAACGCCTTCTCCATCTGGACCAGCACCATGCCACACCACCTATCCACCCAGAGGCCCTGCTGGCGACCCCACTCTGGACAACACCTGCTGGACAATGACCTCTTTCCAGCCTGGATAGGTAGCTATCACCCCCACCCTCTCTTCAACCAAGGACTTGAACTCTGTTTCTCTTCCCTACCTGGACTCCAACCCTTCCACTGAGTCTCTTTCTCCTGCTGCCATTGTGAGTGAGTGTGCGTGTGTGTGTACGTGTGCGTGTGTCTGTGTGTGAACCAATAACTTCATGGGGCTTAGTAGTGTGTTGTCTGTTTAATAAACCTGTTATTTTGAAACCCTGAGTTGGGGTTTTGTCTGTTTTCTGACTGTTTCCTCCTTGACACCACTTATCTGCCCCCACAAACTCCCAGTTGTCTGCCTGTTTCTTTCCTAGCTGTCTCCTCCTTGCCACCGGGCTTTTCCCTTGCACCAGTGACCTTGAGTAACCCTGGGGCCACTTGACCTTAAATAACCCCAAGTTTCAGTTCCTCAGCCCAGCTTCTCTCTAGTCTACCCATTCTAATCCCAGTTCCAGCAACTTTCACTCCTTGCACTTTCTCTCTCACTTTAACCTTCCCTCAGGTATCCCAAGTACCCCAAACACACACACACATACATACCGTACCATCCAAGTTAGGAACTCACCTGTGTGTATATGTGTAGGTGGGTGGTATGTGTGTGAACTGGTGAATATATACACACACACACATGTCGTGTGCATGATATACGAATTAGTGATCCGTGTATGTGTATGGAGTGTGTGGGTATTGACAACTGATTGGTGTCTAACTTTTGGTCTGTATAGTGTGTGTAGGTGCTTGAATTGGTGATAGGTATGCATGTGCCTAGGCTGGTTTGGATGTGTATGTGCCTGAGTTGGTAGTGTGTGTGTGTGTGTGTATATATATATATATGTGCAATTGTGTTACACCCTCCTGTCTAACAGCACAATATTGAGATCCTGAGAGTTGGCCTGACCCCACAGGGCAACAACAGGTCCCTTCCGGTCCCTCTATTCTATGATTCTATGAAGATTTAACAGTTTTGATACAATAATATAAACAGATACGGCCAAAAATTGATACATGCCATAACAAAAAAATGACAACATAATAGTACCAGTGATATTTGTTAAGGTACAGTTTTTCTTTTCCATGGAAATACTAAATGTTTCTTTCAGATCCACTCAAAAAAGAAAATATTTTAAACCTCAATTATTCCTATATACTACAATGAATATTCCCAGACAGGGCATTATAACAATGGAAAAATAATTTCTAAGCCTTTTGAATAATATTATTAAAATAGTGTATATATGAATAATACTGTTTGAAAGGCTTACACAAATACTTTTCTCTTTCACTTATTACTGAAGGGTGGTTTTAACAAATCTCTTATAAAGTAACTTTGGATGACAGCAATTACGATTCCTCTTTCTTACATGTTCCCCTCATCATCCTATATGTAATACAGTCAAACTGAGAGTTTGATTTTTGTCTGAAGTTGACCTAACTCTTGTCAGATCTCATAAAATAACTAGAATAGGATTGATAGCAATTTAGAGTAAAATCTTGCTACAGTCATAGTCACCTAAAGTTGCCTATTGAGTTCAATAGAGCAGGATGATGCCTTTAGTGAGTACATAGAATGCAGGCCTTGAAGAAATAGCCAGATATGGCAATAATTGTTGCTGGTGACCTGGTCAATGACAGTAGCATTGTTCTCTCTGAGCAAGCATGAAATTAGAGCCCTAGTATATGGCTGTGCTGTTATGCTGTAGCGAGTACCATCTCTGAGAGGAAAATTAAAACATAAGTCCTGACTATACATTGTTATTAAAGAGCTCAAAGCAATCTCTGCAAAGTAAAGTTATCAACCTTGGCCTCCACTTATTTTTCCATTTAGAAATTTATAATTTGCCTAGTTGCTACCTTTATTTTTTCTCCACTTTCCCTCTTAAAACTCTGTTTAGTTTTACTCAAAAAACTATTACAGCAATGACTATTTCAGTGATATATTGTATATGTAGGAACTCTTGCATCCAGAAGTCAAACACAGATATTACTGTAGTGGAATCTGGTTTCAACACCATACAATAGCGTTGCAGAAAGGAAATGAGTGAGTTGAAACTGTAAATGAAATGTTCAAATTAGGCTAAAATGTACACTGCTTTTGAGGTTTTTTTATTAAGATTTCAAATGTAATATGCTTGGAAAAAGACTCAGTTTTGATATTTCAACATTTAATCCTGATACGAGATTAAAACAATATGTCAAAATATTGGAATTTTCCTTAGGATGGAAATTCCATTTTCCAATAAGTTGTACTCTTGATCTATTTCAAACAGTCCATACTTCTGAACTGATTTGAACAGGTAGCCTAGGTGAAGGTATACATTGTTTAGGAATGCTGTAAAACAGAAGTATCAAACTCACTTGCACCTCTAAAATGGATCTGGGCTGAGGGGCTCATCATTGGCCAGATCCAAACTTTAGGGAGCTACAGGCTGGATCTAGGCTGGCAGTGACAGTAGGGCAAGCAGTGGCGCAGCTGTTGCTCACTGCCAACCCCCTTGCTGACCTGCATGTTCATTGAGTCTCTTTTGGTAGGAATTTAGTGGCAGTCCCAGTCTCTGTCCCTGTAGCTCCATACCTGAATTCCTGGCCCTCTGAGAGACATTCCTATATTTTCTATAAATTTGTGGTACCTACTATAAAGTATATATCACCATATTCAATAGTATAATGTCTTATGGCAAAGAGTTTTTCAGCATCTGCTCGAAATGACTATGTAAGTTACCCATGTTCCTTTACTTGTGAGCAATACTCTCAATACCAAACTCAAACGGAAAACAGGATCATAAGAAAGTTGGGATGGAAGATGCCTCAGGAGGTTATTTAGTACAGACTCCTGTTCAAGGCAGGATCATTCCTAACTAAATCATGCCAATCTGCCTAACTTGCTCTTGAAAATTTCCAGGATTGGAAATTCCACAACTTCTCTAGGTAGTTTGTTCCAATTTTCACCACCATCAATCAGAAAGTTCTTCCTAATTGCCACCATAAATTTCCAGTTTGAAGCCCTTGTTTATAGTCCTGTCCTTTACAGTCACAGAAAAAAATCTATATCCATCTGCTTATAATCACTCTTGAGTTATTCAAAAACTGTTGTCAAATCTCCCCCCCTCAGTCTCTAGACTACATAAGCCTAGTTCTTTCAGCCTTTCTTTATAATTCATGCTTCCCAGAACTCTAATCATGTTTGCCATTCTCCACTGGACTATGCCTAATCTGCCCACATCTTTTTTGAAGAGCAGAGCTCGAAACTGGATATAGTATTCCAGGTGAGGCCTCACCAGTACTTAAAAAAGAGGAAGAAAAACACACTAACACTCTTGGTGAATCTTGGTGAATCTGAATCACTCTTGGTGAATCTGAATCTTGCTGACTGTTCCTGATAATCTGGATCTTCTTCAGGTGCTTTGAAATAGATTCTTTGAGCTCAGTGATCTTTTCCGGTATGATGGTCTAACTGACTGGTCTGTAATTCCTCAAATCCTCCTTTTTTCCCTTTCTTAAAGGGATATGTGCCCTTTTCTAGTCATCTGGGACTTTACCCAACCTCTGTTGGCTCACAAAAACAATAGTCACTGGATCTGAAATTACCTCAGCCAATTCCTTCAGTACCCTAGAGCAGAGATCAAAGTTATACAGCACTATGGACTGGATAAGTTTCATGGGGCCAGTCTATGGGCCAGATCAGGCCCGTGGACCTGCCCTATATGCCAGATCCAGTGTGCAAGACACCTACTCCAGCTGTTCAGAGTAGCACCATCCAGAGTGACACTGAGTGCAGCATTGGCCCTGAACTGGACAGTGCTAGTGCCATGTGCAGTCCATGTCCCAAGCCCTGCACATGGGGCTGGTCCACCATAAGCCACGTACAGCATGTGGGTCAACTCTTGAGACCGAAAGGCAGCACCAAGGGGCCAGATGATAGGGCTCCATGGGTTGGAACTTTGCCACCTCTGACCTAAAGTATATCCCACCTGGCCCTGCTGATTTGAAAGCATTTAGCTTTACTAAGTGATCCCTAACCTGATCTTCCACTACTGTAGTGAAATACTGGAATACATGCCTATATACTACTCCAGATCATCAAGTTTTCCTATAGCCTGTGATACACTTCGAGCATAGTCATTCTTAATGAAAGTTATAAAAATGCCTGTCTCAAGTATGCCTGATTGTATTTCAGTTTAACTTTATGTGGCATGTTTAAAAAAACAAACAAACAACTTTGTTTCTTGTTTTTTAGGTTGTTCTCAAAATGTTTTATAGAAAAATGATGACTTATTGCCTTTCAAGGAAAAAAGCAGCATAAAGTTATTCAATACTACACAGACACCACCCTTTCCCTTTACACTAGACAAATGTAGCTTTATATATATATATATATGTATATATGTATGTATATATGTATGTATGTATTTATATTATAATTTTTTAGTAAAATAGTTTTGAATTAGGCACATTTTGTATTTTTTTAAGTTATGGTTAATAAAATGTCCTCCAAGTGGGATTTGTAGATGGCTGATTCTGCTACTTTAACTTGAAAAGAGAAGCCCAGACTATGAATATGATGCATATTTCTGTCAAATAAACAATTTTAAATGAGTGATTACTGATGTTGACAGTTACAGGAATAAAAACTAGATACCAATCAATTCTTAAAAATGTAGATGAAAATTTATCTTCACACATACACTATACATAATCTTTTACTGAAGGACTATACAAAAGTTGCTTTTGCATATGTCCTAAATGCTAAAAACTGTACAAAATAACTAGGAAAATGTTTATTTGCTGAATATTCACTTGTTCTCATGACTTGTTCAATATGGAACAAAGGACCAAAAACTATAATATACTTCTCCTACTTCTTACATATTTATCAGTCTTTTAATGTTACGAAAAGTGAGAAAGGAATCATACCATAAACCCCAGTACTCTCAAAAGGACATAATTAATAATACAAGGTTATGTAAGTCCTGGCTACAGAGAAAGACATAGTAAACCTAAATAGTTCAGGGAAATTAAAAGCCACTACACTCTTATTTACCTCAATAGGGTATCACTCATCTCTAACTAAACACAGATAAACTACAAGCTTGACTTGAAATAAGTGTAGGTAATTTTTATATAACATCAAACATGCCTGTGAATCAAATATAGGCATCTTAACACCACCAAGAGAACACATATGTAGAAATCCCAGGAATATCACCAAGAAAAATGCCAAACCCACTAGCTCCCGGTTGGTATGCAACAGGAATTAGTAAGTGTGTGTCCATAAATGTCCAGGAACTAGGCAAAATGCAAGGGATTTGTGGTGATATCTTTTATCAGATCAACTCTACAATTAGGAGGGAGGTTAGGCAAGCTTTTGGGCACAAAGTGCCCTCACTCAGATCTTCGTCAGCCAAAAACATCTTCACACAAAGGATTAGCCAGCTTAGCGAGCTCCTAAGCACATGTCCAGAAATGCTGTCAGGGTCTTATGTATGTTTCTTGGTGAGCATCTGGGGCTGCACAACAACAGCTATATGACCTAATTGACACTTCTGAAGTGGGAGCAAGCAGATGGCACATGCTTGTGGGCAGCACTACCCTAGCAGCAGTACAGAAATGCCTCAAACTTATAGTGCAAGTGAGAATAGTCTATAAAGATTGCTAATGTATTCTTAAAGTTAAAACTAATCAAATACTCATTTTAGTGATTGGATTCAAAATCATGCAGAACTTTTACAAAATATGTGGGTGCATTTTAGAAATCTATGTAATGAATATTAAAAGAAACACCCAGATATTCAGAGTGATATCATCCTGAGAAAAACATTTCTATTACAGGTAGTAACTATTGTTTTAAAGAAAAGCGCTAGCACTACTGTCTAATCAGGAGCACAAGCTGATGTTGCCTTTTCATTCACAATAAAATCACAGTAAAATTAACTGCTGTATGATATGCCTATATTTTCTCAGAATTAAGTATACAATGCCCACATGTAGATACATGCAGGGACAGTAAGTTTCCTTAGTGCTTAATGGAGAAAGGCCAGAGGTATGATTTACACAGAACTGTTTTGCAACACTGACTACTACTGACCACAAAGGATGGTTCCTGTGAACTAAAATACATCGTGGCTATGGCATATACTTTCTCAGGGACTTTCTTTGGATATCCTAAGTTCTTTATGGCTAAGTTCAGACAGTCAAAAAGGCCAAGGCAGAATTAATTTAATCGAGGCAGCTTCCTCTAAGTGATAACCAACTGAAATGACATTCAGTTTGCAATTAGGAAAGCCAGGGGAGGCCTGTACTGACCCAGCAGAAGCAACAAAAATGGTGAGGGGCACATGACTTCTGAGGAGAGGCTGAGGGAACTGGGTTTATTTAGTCTAGAGAAGAGAAGACTGGGAGGGGATTTAATAACAGCCTTCAACTACCTGAAAGGGGGTTCCAAAATGAATGGAGCTGGACTGTTCTCGGTGGTGGCAGATGACAGAACAAGGAGCAAGTCGCCAGTTGCAGCACGGGAAGTTTAGGTTAGATATCAGGAAGAATTTTCTCACTGGGACGGTAGTAAAACACTGGAACAGGTTACCCAGAGAGGTGGTGGAATCTCTGTCCTTGGAGATTATTAAGACCTGGCTAGACAAAGCTTTGGTTGGGATGATCTAGTCGGGGATGGTCCTGCTTTGAGCAGGGGGTTGGACTAGATGACCTCCTGAGGTCCCTTCCAACCCTCATTTCTATGATTCTATTCTCCCTCCCTCCTGTGGCAGCCACTAAAACAATCATCAGCTGGAAAGGGGGAGGGGAAAAGGCTGCCAAGGGTCAATAAGCCCCCACCACAGGGGCTTTCCCTCCCCCCATGTGCTGTGTAGACCCTGGCCAGGGGGATTTGGGGGTCTGTTCCCCTGCCTGTCCCATGTCCCTAAGGGGCTGACAGACACCAGCAGGAAGCAGGCTAAGAAACAAAGTGGTAAGGCAGTCCATCCTCCGCTAGATCAGACAGCATAGCCCAGGGCTGCAAAGCATCCTGGGATGAGTTAACTTTAACTAGGAAGGGACCTGGGACAGAATTTCCATAAACCAGTTTGACAGAAGATCAGTCAAGTCTGATACTTCATCCAACCAGGTTTATCTTAAACCAGTTTTGGCCATTTTGAAAGTGGTTTATGTGCACTGAACTTGTGTTCTGTTACAGGTTTAAACCAGTTTCCAATCACTAAAACCGGTTTATGTTTAACTTCTGTCCCTAGCCTATGTGTAATACATACTTAAAGAACTGAAAAAACGATATTGATACTATGCTATCCTAGGCATGGCAAAGCAGGCAACAGAAGCTTTTAAGTAAGCTTCTTTCCATACTGTACCTTTTCATCCAAAGCCTTGTGGTGTTCAAATAAAGATTTCAGTGCTTTGAGAACCTCGACTTCACTGGAAACTCCTGAGGGGGACTGTGCTTGCCGTTTCACCACTGTCATCCTCAGTGACCTTTCATGTCTTGAAACAAGGCACTCCAAATGCTCCAGTAGCAGCTATTGGATTTAACATAAATATATTTTAATTCATTTTATCAAAAGTTCATAAGGCATTATTAAGACAAAGTGTGCAATATAAAAATACAGAGGCTCTGGCAGACTCATTGTATGAATATATCTAGTATTCAATAAATCAGCATTCCATGATATAGAAGAAAGTAAAAGGTTTTTTGTCATAACTTCTGCTCCAAAATTTTCAAAGCATAAAATTACTCTATTATAATTTTGTCACATATATATATATATATATGTGTGTGTGTGTGTGTGTGTGTGTGTGTGTGTGTGTGTGTGTGTATTAAAGTCAGCCATTGTAAATAATGGAATGTTAAAACAAACTAAGTAAAACAACTCACCAACTAATACAGTCTATTATTTATGCTTGAAAACTTAGCATATTTTTTTAATGAAAAAGCAAGCAATATATTTTACTAAAATTTTAAAGTGATATGTTGATTTTATTCCCTTAACTAATGATTCATGTTAATACAGTATGCTCTAAAATATTTTTTATCATTAACATGCAGAAATACTAAAATATCTGTATATTTATGTCTTTATGCATTGTATTATAATTAATCATAGGGTTCATTCCATATCTGACTTAAGAATATGTTGAACCTCTTTTTCTGATATGTCAAAACTATATATATATTTCTACATTTTTAAGTTATGTGACTCCTAGTTTTAGATATCTGATTATGAAAATGAAATAGTTGTGAATGCATTTAATTTTAGAGGTCACATTATAACAAAGCACTGTAATTACTGTATAATTAGATTAGGTATTACTTTTCAACATTAAATTATATCTGAGATGTTTAACTAGAAGCTTAAAGGTTACATGCTTATTACTTCTTTGATGTGATTCGTAATACATCTACTATTAGAACACAGGAATATTAACACACACATGTCTACACCATAATTATTGTTGGTCACATGGAGAACTTTGCAGATATTATAGTGATACATTTATGAAAGAAGCATAACCAGGGGGTAACTGTATCACAGTTGTAATGTAACTATACTGAAATTATAGTACTTTTATTTAAATGGAAATAATTCAGGTTTCCTGTTACTGTTCCTTAAAGGCTAAATCCTATTTGCACCTCTCCAATAGTTTGCAACAACATGTTTGGTTTCTAGAAATTTAGTAAGTGTGCATGTGAGCAATTATATGCAGATAACCTACAATGAATATCAAGCAGCTGAAGAAAGCAGCAACATATTTCACCATTCTTGAGTTAAAGTAATGGGCCAGATTAATCAAAAGCAAAATATGTACAAGAAAGGACATGAGCTAGATCTCCTGATCCCTAAGGGGATGGAACACAATTTATGAACAAGATGATGGTTTTTTGTGACAGTTGGAAGCAGCTTTGTTACAAGCAAATTTGAAGGTGCCCCAGCCAGGTTAGGTGAAGGAATGAGATAAAACGCTGATTCACATTAGTGCCAGGTGTATTCTTCACTGCACTCTTATTCAAACAGAACTTGAACATATGCTTAACTGCATTCCTGAACAGAGATGCTTTCCAGATTTGGGGCCTCAATTAATATATTCCCAGGCCTTCTTAACCATCTTTTATTTGATCTCCTAATTCAAGAGGGATGCGGATAACCTGGAGAGGGTCCAGAGAAGGGCCACTCGTATCGTTAAGGGCCTGCAGACCAAGCCCTACGAGGAGAGACTAGAGAAACTGGACCTTTTCAGCCTCCGCAAGAGAAGGTTGAGAGGCGACCTTGTGGCTGCCTATAAGTTCATCACGGGGGCACAGAAGGGAATTGGTGAGTATTTATTCACCAAGGCGCCCCCGGGGGTTACAAGAAATAATGGCCACAAGCTAGCAGAGAGCAGATTTAGACTGGACATTAGGGAGAACTTCTTCACAGTTCGAGTGGCCAAGGTCTGGAACGGGCTCCCAAGGGAGGTGGTGCTCTCCCCTACCCTGGGGGTCTTCAAGAGGAGGTTAGATAACCATCTAGCTGGGGTCATCTAGACCCAGCACTCTCCTGCCTTTGCAGGGGGTCAGACTCGATGATCTATTGAGGTCCCTTCCGACCCTACCATCTATGAATCTATGAATAGATCCCTTCTCTTTGTATTATTCACTAAAGGGACTCAGCTTGTCAGGTTCGACCTAGAAACCACTATACAAAGCCCAAGCAAAAGTCTCTGTTATGTAACTAATGCCCATCTGCAATGATACGGAGGAGACAGTCTTAGATAAAGGAGGCTTGAAAACAAAAGCAGAATCAGAGGACTAGGGCAAAGAGCTGATTTGAATATTGAGAATCACACCCCTGGGTGGGGAGAAAGTATGCTAATGAAACATACATGTATGGAAATGAGATACATAGCTAAAACACAGGTATAGAGACATGCTCAGTAAAGAACTCCTTGCGTCACTCCCTTATAACCAATTAGCAAACAAGAATGCTTATGAAGGTCCAATACTCCTGTATAAAAGATGCTCATAATTAAGACTCTGTGTGCTTGTTACGTGAAATTATTCCGCTTGCACCTTGTATTGCTAGCAATAAATCTTTATACTTTCACCCCTGGTATCTTTATTGGCTTTTGCATACCGGGCACGATCCCAGACTTGAGCTGGGGCTCAACAGTTTTTGGCGACCCAGATGGGACTGCCTTAGATAACTTTGCCCGGACTAGCTGACGACCAGACACAGCTCTTACTTATCAAATGTCAGGCGCGCCCCGGGATCTCTTTTCCCGGTGAAACTTTTGTTTCAGGGGGAGCTGGATTGCTGAGGCGGCAGTAGCCTAACGGTGCAAAGCCATAGAGTGAAAGTATCAGTAACAGGCACCTGGGTGAGAGGGTAGAAAGGGCATAAGGCCTACCGTCAGCACGCCTGCCTGGGATTATCTCTGTAAGTATTCTGTCTGGCCCGAGTCCAAGACCAGTGATTTTTCCCCTGTGAGGACGAGGACTAAGAACAGATCCCTGGATCCCAGGTAAGTCGGACGGTCAGGACCGGGAAGGCAGCCCTGAGATGGGTACTATTAACAGTAAGGTTAGGAAATGTACCCCCCTCTCTTGTGCATTGGGACATTGGGCAGAGTTTGGTGGAGATCCTATGACTAGGAAGAAAGCTAAATTCTTCTGTGAAACTGCATGGCCACGCTATCAGCTAGATGATCAAGAACATTGGCCTCCGGAGGGAAGTGTTAATTATAATACTATCTTACAATTGATTTTGTTCTGCCGGCAGAATGGTAAATGGGAGGAATTGATGTATGCGCAAGCGTTTATGTCTCTTTGTAGAAATAGAAAGGTTTTGGAGGAATGTGGACTGGGGGAGGGAGTTGGGGTCTGTGAGATGACTTTGGTAGCTAATAAATCCTGTCCTGGACTGTCCGGAGCCGGAGGCTCTTCCCCCTCTGCTGCCTTTACCATATTCTCTTCCTCTTCCTCCTCCTCCTCCTGATACATCTGATTCCTTGCTGGCATCTGCTCTTCCTGCTT
>NW_005842666.1:644061-677817 GCF_000455745.1 Alligator sinensis | reverse complement strand
AAAAAAATTGGCCATTTTTCGCACTGTAAATCCAGCAACACTGCTGCCATCTATGGCTGACACACCAGATCTTGTACATGACTGCCTGCAAACATTGGAAGCTGTTTATTCTTCAAGGCCAAATCTGAGAGACAAACAATTGATAAAAGAGTTTCAAGCAAAGAAGGGGGAGCACGGGTGGCTGGTAGCAAGGGATGGCCGCATTATCATCCCAGCTGCCTGGGTTCATGTGGTAGTAAAGAGCACTCATCATGGTACCCACTACGGACCCAGGGCCCTGGTAAGATGGATCAGTTACTATGTAACTAGAGTGGGATTAAGAGAGGCTGCCAAGGAGGTATCAGAGACATGTGAGGTCTGCCAGAGAAATAACCCAAAAGGAGGGAGAAGAGAAACTTCAGGACATCAGAGAATAGGCAATGGGCCAGGAGAAGAATAGCAGGTGGATTTTACTGAGTTGCCCCGGCAACAAGAGATAAAATATCTCCTTGTCTTTGTGGACACTTTCTCTAATTGGGTTGAGTGCTTCCCATGTCGGACTGCCCAGGCCCGGGAGGTAGTCAAGACACTCCTACGAGAAATCATACCTCGCCTCGGACTTCCAAAAGGAATAGGGTCAGACAATGGCCCACATTTCATTGCACAAATTACTCAGAAGGTTTCTGAGTTCCTGGGAATCAGCTGGCATTTACACACCCCTTGGAGACCTCAGTCCAGTGGAAAGGTGGAACGTATGAATCAGACCTTAAAAAGACACCTTGCAAAGATTTGCCAAGAAGCTCGACTCAAATGGCCAGAGGCCCTACCCTTGGCCCTGTTACGAGTAAGGGTCGCACCACATTCTAAATTGGGATTAAGCCCGTTTGAAATAATGTATGGTAAGCCTTACCCTCTGAGTCTGCCCATGGGTACTGAACAACAGTTACATGTTTTAGGAGAGGGAATGATTAGAGAATATGTATGGTCCTTGGTTTCTGTTTTGTCTTCCATCCATCAGCAGGTACGGGACGTGCTGCAGACACAGGACCAGTATCCTGCCCTGGGAAATCGATTATTACCTGGGAGTTACGTCCTTGTGAAAGATTGGAACGAGGAACCACTTCGAGCCAGATGGAAAGGCCCATATAGGGTACTTCTAACGACCCCGACGGCCGCAAAGCTCGAAGGAATCAAGACTTGGATACATTCCAGTCGCCTAAAGCCGGTGGCTGGACCAGAACAAGAAGGAATCCCTGCAGACTCCGGGACCGGAGACAGAGAACAGTGGAAGGTGGAGCCAATAAGAGACTTGAAATTCCTATTCAAAAGAAAGGAACTTTGAATAATTTGACAATCTTTGATTAAGTTTTATAAGCCTTATTATGAAATTGTTCAAGGTTTTATTGTGGGGCACCCTGATCTGTCCACTCCTACTTATAGGAGGGGAAACCCTTTTACAACAAAAATTTGACCCTCAGGAAAATGTCTGGATTTATCTGGCCCGGGAAATTTTAAATAGAACGGACTTCTGCTTAGCGGGAGGGATCAATGCTCACCTGGTTTTTACCTCATGCTTAATCGCATTACCAACCCCTTTAAAATTTTTACAAAATTATACTATGCTGAAGAATGTAGAGAAGGAAAGTACATATCAGGATATATATAAGTGGGGGAATATTGTAAAAGAGAAGAGTAGAGACATGTTTTCCATACGGGTTCAGGCAACAGCTAATGCTTCTGAATGTTTCCTAATAGTTAATTGTACTAATAATTGCTTCAAATTGAACCAATAGAAGAATCCTTTGTGACAAGACCAATCAAATGATTTTACAAATGAAGAAAGCTGAGAATACTAGATTTGTGTTGAAACAAATTGAGTGGAGCAATTATAATAAAAATAATTAAAAATGCTCCAGAGGGGGGAATGTCAGGTTCGACCTAGAAACCACTATACAAAGCCCAAGCAAAAGTCTCTGTTATGTAACTAATGCCCATCTGCAATGATAAGGAGGAGACAGTCTTAGATAAAGGAGGCTTGAAAACAAAAGCAGAATCAGAGGACTAGGGCAAAGAGCTGATTTGAATATTGAGAATCACACCCCTAGGTGGGGAGAAAGTATGCTAATGAAACATACATGTATGGAAATGAGATACATAGCTAAAACACAGGTATAGAGACATGCTCAGTAAAGAACTCCTTGCGTCACTCCCTTATAACCAATTAGCAAACAAGAATGCTTATGAAGGTCCAATACTTCTGTATAAAAGATGCTTAGAATTAAAAATCTGTGCGCTTGTTACGTGAAATTATTCCGCTTGCACCTTGTATTGCTAGCAATAAATCTTTATACTTTCACCCCTGGTATCTTTATTGGCTTTTGCATACTGGGCACGATCCCAGACTTGAGCTGGGGCTCAACAAGCTGACAATTCATTTTTCGGAAATTAACTCTGAACACTGGAATTTTCCTAACGGCCATATGAATACTTAAGAGACCAGATCCACAGAATTGTGTTATATATATTTTTCTAAAAAACTGAAGGGAGTTCCTGTTTTCTCTCTCACAATCTTTTGGGATGATGCTTATGGCAGAGTTATGTTGGCTGACCTGAATCCATTTGACTTCGATATGTTAATTAGCTTCTCTATGTCTTAGTTCCCCTCTTTTTACAGAATGCAATAGCTCTTCCCTACCTCACAGGATGTGAGGATAAATACATTGTGAAGGTTGTGAGGGCATCATTTTGTATAAATGAGTGGTCATATAAGTATCTGAGAGAGATATTGCACGCGATTTTGGAGGGGAGGCAATGCTTCTAGAAATGCTTAATTAAGGTAGATATACTGCAATATTTGCCTTTAGGATATTGAAAGGATTAAGCCCCTCTATTTACCTCAACAGGTGAAACCCACACTAAGTGATGTTGAGGAGGGTGTCTCCATAAGATGAACATGGAATTGGCCAGATATCAGAGATCACATTGCACCATCCTAAGGAAATGCACTCCATTTGAAGAGCTCAGTGGAGACTGAAACAAAATAACTCCCATCAAGTTTTTTTGGGGGAAGAATAACTCTACAATGCTCCGAAGCATGGGCAAATGGCTAAACTTCAGAACAATTCCAAAATCTTTTACTTTTAGGTCTGTATTCTCAATGACCAAAAACAATTGTCTGCATCAGTGTCAGTTGTTTTAGTAAAACCTTATAGAGAGCTGCCTGAACAAGTGAAGAAAGCACCTATGCTGGTATGTGTTGGCTGCTTCTTATCCTCTTTGGATGGTTTACATCTTTCCCTTATGCAAATTAATCTGGTTTTATTTGATAATCTGACATGACTCTCTAATGAAAGACAGATCTGAGGTTCCATCTCCATGCACAAATTACAACCGTCTCCTTGTCTGATAATTTCTTATTAACAAATCTGTCCTAGTATGCCATATCCTATCCAGATAAACAATGAAATGGGGTAAAACACTATGGTAATGAGCCTCTCCTTAAGAACTTTTGTAGAGAGAACCTCATGTAAACAATAGATTATAACATGCATGATACATGGCTTAGCTTCGAGACTAAAGCATGCTTTTATGGTTAATTCAGTGGATATTTAAATTTGCAATTAAACCCATTGTGTCAGTTATATATCAAATATACTGAACAATTCCAAATGGTATTAAATATTAGTATTTTTCACTTTTTTGAAGTTTCAGAAAACTAGCATGTTGGCTGTACTTAACAAGAGCTGGAGAAAATGAATTGGAAAAAAGACAGTGTCCAATGTCCTCTGAGAATATGAAGGAGCAGCTGTATCCCCTGTCTCCCCCTCTATATGCAAACACACAGAATATATTTTTTACTGGCAATTTTAAGAAATGTGCAAGCAAAACAGGCACATTTTCATAAAAGTAAAAATAATAAGTTTGTGATTCAGTAACAAGGAATATATATTCAAAAGCAGCCTGCTTCCACCAGCAAGGCTGGTTTGTTCAGGTAGGACTCCAGATGGAAGCAGAACTCTTAAAAACTGTGTCTTCTAATCAGGTACCAAAAAGTGAGCTGTTTTCAGGTAAATTTGAAAGTCTGTGTCTAAATGTTCAATTAAATATACTGAATTATCAAAGCAAAAATGTGCAATGATGTGAACATAAGCATTTTGATTTTTCACAGCGTAGGGAACCAAGTTAATTTACCATGTGGTATCTCCACAAGTGTCTCTTAACCCTAAAAATACATAACACATCTGAAGCCTACACTTTATAGTGAACTAGTATTGTAAAGACTTGGGAAAGGCTGCACCCAAATCCTCTTGTGTTAAATGATATACGGCTAATTCATTCATGCAATGCAATACATAGGGGCTAGGAATAGAAGTTACACATAAACCAGTTTAAGTGATCAGAAACTGGTTTAAACCTGTAACAGTACAGAAGTTCAGTGCACATAAACCAGTTTCAAAATGGCCAAAACTGGTTTGAGATAAACCTGGTTGACTTAACTAATTAAGGTCAAACCAGTTAATGGAGCTTCTGTCCCAGACTCCTTCCTACTTTAAGTTAAATCAGAGCTTCTCAGCATCCCAACATGCTCTGCAGCTCTGGGCTGGGCTGTCTGTTTCAGCCATGCAGGGTTGGTCCTACCCCCCTCTTCCCTAGCCTAGGCTGAGAAGGGGTGGGGTTGCAAAATCCTGCTCTGGACTGCAGCCAGGTCTGCCTGGCAGGGGACTAGCACCCCTTGCCAGGTGTCCCAAGCCCCCCCAACCCCTACCCTCCCACTTCTCCAATGGCATGGCCCAACAGTGGTAGCCTGAGGGGAAGGGAGGGCTTAATTCCCGCATTGCAATGGGGCCAGCATGGGCACTGATCATCTCTGCTCGTGCACCCGGGGCTGCAGTGGCTAGATGCCAGTAGCCTGAGGGGTAGGGACAAGTTTTAATTCCCCTATTGCAGGCAGAAGCAGTGCAGGCACTGACACAGTGCTAGTCCATCCCATGCTGAAGATCTCTTCAGGCAGGGCCCATGCTGCAGCACCTGGGCTGAACTCCTCGGAGGAGCAGTGAGTGGTGTGTGATGCCAAGATGGAACCAGGTGGAGGATGCAATTCAGGAAGCAAAGGGGGCAATCAATAAGAGCGGGGTGTTTCAACCAGCATTAAGGGGCCCTTTTCTCCCTCCCACCCCAAGCTTTACTGCAGCTAGAGAGCCAGACAGGAGGGCAGGCACAAAGTAAACTTGCAGTTCCTAGCCATGCCCTTGCTCACCAGTCCTTTAGCAGTAGGTCTGAGCAGTGAACATTAGGAAGGGTATTAACCCTTAATGTTTGACTGCTTACAAAATCCATATCTTTAACCCAATCCAACATTCCTTAGAGTTAGTATGTGCTATTTGTAACATGTCTATTGTGTCTTATAGAAAACTTCATCTTTGAATAGCACCCTAATATTGCTGCAAAAGGTGCAAAACCCACTCTGCAACAGTTGAAATATTTTTTATAAATTACAAGTAAAACCCGATTTTAATTAACAGCATATACTGCTGCAGATACCTTGCTTCTTCAGACTCTTTCTTTCTGTTTTGACAGTAGAATGGACCATGGGGATGGGTGTGGGGCCAAAAAAAAAAAAAAGGGAAGATGGAGCTGTGGCCACAGCAACATGCATGCTGAATGCATCCAAGTATGTAACTAAGATTTTTCCACTAAAAAACATACTTTTTGCCAATGTAATATAAAGAATCTGAAGGGTAATTCATCTTTACTCTTAGGGTTTGTATCGTGTCATAAGATCTGCAAGAAGTAATTCTTCATCTACTGTTGCTAGAGTGATTCTTTGCTCCTCCATGTCAGCCAGATATACTGAGTTAATCACCTGCTCAGGGCAAGATCACCCCTGACTAAACCACTCCAGTCAAGTGTTTGTCTAACTCTCTCTTAAAAATATCAAAAGATGGAGATTCCGCAATGTCCCTAGGTAGTCTGTTCCAATGCTTAACCAGATTCATAGTGCAAAAGTTCTTCTTAATATCCAGCCTAAATTTCCCATGCTGCAATTTAAATCACTGTTTCTAGTCCTGTGGCCACAAAGAATAGTCTATCTTCATTCTCCATATAATGACTCTTCAGGTATTTGAAGACTTACTAAACCTTTCCTGTCTTCAAACTAAATAATCCTAATTCTTTTAGTCTGTCCGCATAAGTAATGCTTGTCTTGACCAGATAAAACGATCTATGCAGCCATGTTTTAATTTTGACATGGCTCCTGCCTGAGTCTTTACCCTTTTAAGGAAGGAAGGATGAGGACACTACCAGAGCCCCTGCCCCCTTGACACTTGCACATATAGACCCATGTCACTTTTCCTCTGCTAAGGGTTACCACTAACAGTATCAGTAGTGCCCCTATGGGTGACCAGCAGGACAGAGTAGTTAGAGAGATGGATGTGCCTTGGGAAACTTTCCATAACATCTCAGATGTAGGCTCCTGGCAACCAACAGACCTCCTAAACCAACAGGTCAGACCAACAGATGGATGCTGACCCCCACAAAGGGGAGTCACCAACCAATACTACCTGTTGTGGTTGAATAGTTTTCAACAGAGATGGAAAAATACATATTAATGAATGAATTTATTATAATTTTAGATTATCAAGAGCATGCCTTTGCCTGTACTAAATTTTAGGAGGTACTTACAATTATTTCCTAAGCATGACATTTGAGGAACATGATCTCTCTCACTTTGGCTTTGGTTGCCTTTGTAATTAAATTAAATGAATAGTTTATACTGATTAAGGAAAGCCTGAGGAAACCTCTGCTGGATTCCCAAGGTGTCCTTAGCCATATTGTTAGTACTCACTTACATATGTGTTTATTTAGCCTCTAGAATGCCGTTTCTTTTACTTCTATTTTTTCTTTAACACCTACTATTATTTTTGTTATACTATGTTTTGGAAGATGTATAACAGTGTTAGTATTGTGTTATTGTGATACACGCTGTGTAGAGAATATCTGAGAGAAGATTTTAATTAGAAATTGTAAATGTGTGCTACAAGTGTTAGGGTGTCTAGGAACAGTCTAGGAACCATTTAATCAAAAGGTAAATAACTAACAACAGCATCTTCCAAAGAACACAGTACTTCCCCCACATACAAGTTCCATTTTGTTACAGGGTTTTTGGTGGTAGCCATGTTGATCTAAGGACATAGGCAGGCAAGTTTCTTTGGGCAGATGTGATATCTTTTATTAGGCTATCGCAGGGAGAGGCAAACCGGGGAGACTCCCAAGCCCATGAGGGGAACCCCAGGGCCAGGAGCCAGGGGTGAAACAGGAAAATTACTCACAGCAGGACGGGAGGAGGAGCGAGGACAGCGGGGAAAGCCCACGCGAGGCACTGACCGCACCTTTAGTCAGCTGTGGCCAGTGGATGACGTCACCACCAATCACCGGCCGGCGGAAATAAAAGGGCCGGCGGTGAGAGGGAGCAGGGGCGCGTGGACACTGGGAGAGGACCTGGTGGGGTCAGCCGGAGGTGCGGGACGCCGGAGGAGACTGCGCGCACTGACGGCAGAGGGGCGGATGAACCAAGCAGCAAGTCAGCGCCTGGAGCCAGAGTAACAGCTACAGGCAAGTCAGGAGATGAGCCGGTAGGAGCACCCAGGGTGCGGGGAGGTGAACGGACCTGGGAAGACCCAGAGGGAGGGCAGCCACGCTGGGAAGACCCAGAAAGAGGGGAGCCAAGAAGAGAGGACCCAGAGAGAGGGCCGCTGCTCTGGGAGGACCCAGAGAGAGGGCTGCTGCTCTGGGAAGACCCAGAGAGAGGGCAGCTGCAAGGCAAAAACCCAGAGAGAGGGCAACTCCAAGGCAAAGACCCAGAGGGAGGGCGGCTGTGCTGCAAAGACCCTGAGGGAGGGCAACTCCAAGGCAAAGACCCAGAGAGAGGGCAGCTGCTCCAAGGAGATCCAGAGAGAGGGTCACGACAGCGGGAAACAGGATGGAGAGTAGCTCTAAACCTGGGTAGGTGGAGCGGGGCCACAGAGCTGGGCCACGTGGAGGAGGCTTCGTCAACAAGCAGAGGTGTAGAGGGGCTACCTGTGCTCCACAAGGAAGCCCAGTAGGGACGAGGTGATTTTTTCTTGGGACTCATTAAGTTTGTCTTTTGAGTTGAGAAGGGTGTTTTATGTTCCCCCGTATCAGAAGGGGTTGAGGTGGAGCAGAGGCAGGAAGACTGAGGCCGTGAGCGGTGGGCTCATTGTTTGGGTATTCAGGGGAGCGTGAGGTTGGCCACGGAAGTGACCAGGACCCGCCGGGCTGGGTAAAGGGTGAGGTACAGGGAGGAGGAGCCTCGCAGAAGACACCAAAGAAGCAGGCGGCCAATGAGGGCAACCACGCCGCATGAAGCCCCACACACTGTGAAAGATTCAAAGTCGTGGCAGGGGAGAAGGGGCAGCTTGCAGCGTGTGTGAAGATCTCCCGTAAGGCCACCTGCAATGGCCAAGCAAGTACCAGCGAGCACTCGAATTAAGGAAGCCTGGGACAAGATGTTCGAGGCCCGGCAGGTGCATAGATCAGCTGAGTAGTTGGGAAAAAGTTCTTTGCAAGCTTTTGGGTGCAATCACCCTTCTTCAGGCATAGGGAACCTCTGCTGTTCTGAGACTCCAAGGAATGAGTCTCAGAACAACAGAGATTCTCTATACCTGAAGAAGGGTGAATGTGCCCGAAAGCTTACAAAGAATGTTTTCTCCAACTACTCAGTTGTTCTAATAAAAGCTATCACATCTGCCCAAAGAAACTTGCCATTTTGTAACGGATGTTATGTTTAGCTTAAGAAAATGTTTTTTTACATTATAGAAAGAGATGTGATTGTATAAAAGAATTAAAAGGTATTCTTTATCTAGAAAGGTAAGGATTTTGGAGGGTAACATCTTTTATTGGACCAACAGGTCTTTACACATGATGTTTTAAAAATGTTTACTTAAACATGTGTCTGGTTTTCTCCCAGACCTGAAGAAGGGTATCTGTTCCCAAAAGCGTGTCTAAGATCTCTACTATGCAGTTGATCCAATAAAAAAGATCATCCAAAAAATTCTTCCCTCTTGCATATTCCTGGACCATCTCAGCTACAACATTGTTCCAACACTACCTTCCTTATTTAGGACATTCCAAAGAGAAGTGATGCTTAGGATACATTATAAGACCTGAAAACTTTGTAAAAAAGTGGGTTTTTTTAACCCACTCTTTTTTCAAAAAGAAAAAATCGTGTTTTAATCCACATGATGAAGTATTTCCTTTATTAAATCTAAATACTTTTTTCTATAAAATTTAAGAGGAGAATATATAGTTTCAAAATAACATTATTTTAAAGGAGAAAACCTCTATCATGCCTCAATGCTTTCTGTGCAATCTTTATTTGCAAGCATCTCATATTTAAATGAATGTCCTTCATATATCATATTTTTTCAGATACCACATGTTCCCAAAAAACCTGCACCTTGTTTGTGGAATGGCAGAATGAAAAAAAAAATCCAGAGTTCTGGCCACATAGAGCAGTGCAGAGTCTACTCTTCAGCTCACTCGCCCTCCCTTTCCTGATCAGGCACAAGCTACAGTTTCAACCCTTTCACAGCTAAATTAGCAAAAGCTCTTGGCTGCCAAAAGCTGAAACTGTATCTGTGATGAAGATAGGACTCTATGGAAGGATGTTGGATTTAGAAAAGAGCTAAAAACAGTCTCCT
Organism: Alligator sinensis; assembly: GCF_000455745.1. NCBI lineage: Eukaryota > Metazoa > Chordata > Crocodylia > Alligatoridae > Alligator > Alligator sinensis. Next base: position 668,119 of record NW_005842666.1, on the reverse strand, counting down.
GGGCTGTGAAATAGGAGGAGAGGGCTGAGGAGCAGCTAACACACAGAAAAACTACTGAAGGAAGGATAGCTTGATTAGCAATTCTGTCCATTAAAAAGGAGCGAGAGTATCAACACCTGTAATATTAAGAGTAATTAGCAGGACTCAGGTAGATTATACTGAGCCATGACATTAGTGGACTCCCTCAGCACTGCCTGAATAGAAGTGCCACTGCTGCTTCTGGACAGTTGGTTTAGAACTTTAGATGAAGCAGGAATCAGGGCCTGGACAGCACCATTGCACCTCCCTGGATTTGCCCCTACAGAACTCTACCTCTACTATTATCCGTCTGCTGGAAGGAAGAGAAAGAAAAGAACCAACAATCATGTTACAGAATCTCCATGTTTATAGTCTGCGCAGAAAACCATCTTTCTCAGTTAAGACATGGTCCCCAATTTAGGACAGCTAAGTTTTGGGGGAAAGTTGCATGTGGTACATGAGTTAATATAGTAATTTCAGGCATAGTTTTCTTGTTATTATTATGTGATGAGTAAGCCAGATGTGGCTATAACAAAATAACTTTGTGCTATAACTGATTGTTCTTAAAGCCATAGAATAATTTGAATAGAAATTGTTATATTCATTTGGAAATGAATTAATTATCTGGTAATGCAGGAGCAACTTCATTCCAAACTGTAAAATGCAAGGAGAATCTTTTCTTATGTATGGTAAAAAAAGGACAAGAAAAGTTTAAGAATCATTCAGAATTACAGGAAAGCTATTTTAAGAGCTGAAAGACTATATAAATAGAAAATAAAAGTGTCCAGAATCATTTGGAAGACAATTTCTGCACCTATTAAACTCAGATTGGTCTAAATGGATCTCTCAGAAAATGGATAGAGTAAAAGAAAGAGTAAGATAGTTAATTTAAACATCTTTTAAGATTTTTCTGTTACAAAGGCAAAAGCAATATAATCACAGAGTGAACTGAAGAATTAAAATGCTGAACACTAATACGAGTAGATTGCATATACTATAAAGATAACTTTGGCTGGTACCTGAACCTAGTCAAGCTTCTGAAAGAAGAATGTCTCCTATCTTAGTAAGAATATGGAAAAGAAAATTAAAAATTCCTCTGAATACCTTCTCTCTTATTCTGTTATACCATTATGCCCTTATATGCTTATGTAATCTCTTATTCTCTCTTACACACACTTGTTGTCTTACAGTCATTTTTTAACTCTTAGCTTACCATGTGACTCTTATTATAGCTTCAAGACAACACCACTACAAGCAATGAACAGCAGTAGTATGACACCAAAGAAAAAGAAAGAGGCTACAAATTGTTTTGCCAGCATTATAAAAATAATGGGGACTTCAATGTGATTGATAAATGAAACTTTCAAAAGCACTGCCAAATACTGAGCTTTAAACTATTCTTGCAATAATTGGAATTTGAAATGCTAATGTTTGCTGAGAAAGGGTGCCATGTGCCTGAAAGCTTGTTTAAGATCCTTCCAATAAATGATATCACCCCAAAAATCCTTATCTCTTTTAATTTAAGGTATTCATGGGTTTTCTCATTAAATATCATGATGATAAGGCCATACCAGAGAAGCTAAATTAATTCTTTGCATTGTCTTTTATTTCCCAAGAAATCGGGGAACATCTCACACTAGATGGATCATTCCTAGCAAATAGATCTGAAGAGCTGGATCACACTGAGGTAACAATAGAAGTTTTAGAACAAATGAATAAATGAAATACTAATGAGTCTCCAGGGCTGGATGGAATGCACCTGAGAGTTTTGAAGGAGTCCTGAAATTGCAGAACTGTAGGCAATAGTATGTAACCTATCACTTTAAATGGATTCTCTGAGAGACTGGAAGGTTGACAACATAATACCTATCTTCAAAAGGCAAAGAGGTGATTCTGGGAACTACAGACCACTGGGCACCTCTACACATGCATTAATGCACTGTAGTTACTGTACATTGTCAGGAATAGTACTGTAATAACAGCATTAACTGAATGCGCAGTAACAAACCCTACTGCATAGTAGCACTGGCGCACGCCTTTTTAGTGATGCTAATATAGCAGAAAGCCCCTTTGTACATTTCCCTTCTGGACATTGATATAACAGAAGCCCCTTCTTGCTTGCACCTCCCCCCCACCCCCGATTTTATGCATTTCTTTTTCCTTCTAAGTACTGGCAGAGACCTAGTACTCTCATTGCATGGGTGTGGCAAGGCTCAGAGAAAGCCAGAACGCTGAAGTGGCTTTCTGTAGAAGAAACCTACAAACTACATCTACATATCAATTAAGCTCAGTGTCACTAGAGAAAACAAAAGAACTAAAATATTCACTTCAAAGACTGTAAATATATATCCTGGTGCTAATAACTCACTGTCCCCAGTAACCTTTGATCCCCAGTATCTCATATTGCATTTTTATATATTTATCACAGTGCATTTTTATATTTCATCTGTCTTGTCTTTACCATGGCATTTTGTATTTTATATTTTATACTTTTAAACCCTTAAGGAACGTACCCCCTGTAGAATGAAGTTACATTCTGGAGCACTGTTAAAAACTGCATTGAAATTGTAATTGTAATATGATAAAATCTGCTATGTTGGGCAGTCCCTTGAATAAATGTGAGTATGAATGACAAACCAAGTACCTCTAGCTGTTAATTGACAATAGCTAAAATAACTTACCATTACGAAACTCTACTCTACAAGCCATTTTAAGCTAATCAAGCCAAGGAACTGATTCCTGGAACTAAGCACCTCTCTACTGACTATTCCTGTAACCCATGACAATATAGCCATTAAGTCAATAAGTCAAGGGTGGACTCCTGAAACTTCAGGTACCAGAAGGCAGAGACCCTTGTGACTAACAGCTGTCACGTACTACTCAAGACCTATGTGGGACAGCAACCTCTGGATTGGGCAGCCAAGATGATGCTGGGAGATCACACAAGTCTGCCAGAAATGGATAAAAGGCAGTGAAGCGTGATCCTCAGTGGTGCCCTCTCATCTAGCATCTGACTTATTGAGACAGAAGGACAAGCAGGCAACCCCCTTCTGGAGAATACATCACCTTGAAGGAAGCTGACCATCAACAGCAGACTCCAGGGCCTCGGATAGGTAGATATACAGACACCAGTGCTCTCACAATCACTACAGCAGCTACTAAATACTATACTACATGGGTTTAAATGACATGGGTTTGAATAAGTGAGTGTGTGTGTGTGTGTGTGTGCTAAGGTAACCAGTACCCCTCATAACTCAAAGTCTGCATTTATGTTTTTATTGGTAACTTCACATCCCATACAATATATTAGAATTTATTATGATCCTGAGAGTTGGTCCTTTGTAGCCAACACCAATGCTCAGTAGACTAATTATACTGTGCATTAGCACAATAACAGGGCTTTTGCCATGATGTACTAATGTGCAGTAGAATTAATCTACTGTTCATTTAGTGTCTCGTGTTGATGGCCTATTGAGTCTCACTTCCATCTCCGGCAACTTAGTAGAATAAAGACTAAAATTAGCAGTCAAATGGAAAAATATGATAGGAGAGTTAGCACAGTTTTTATAAAGGGAAATTCTGCCTCAGGATAGTCACTTTTCAGGATGGAGGGAGGTCAAAAGTAGGGTCTCACAGGGATCTGAAATGGGTCCAGTTTTGTTCAACATTTTCATGAATGACATGGAAATGGGGATGCACAGTGAAATCTCAAAGTCTGCAGATGATACAAAATTATTCCAGGTAGTCATATCTCAGACTGACAGAGAGGAGCAACAGAAAGATCTGAGAGGAACTTCAGAAAGCGATGTGAGTTGTACAAAATGGCAAATGAACTTCAGTATCAGTACGTGCAAGGTAAATCACATGAGGAAAAATAACTTCAACTATTTGTATGCAATGCTGGGCTCTGAACTAGCTTTTATGACTCAGAAAAGAGACATTGAGGTCACTGTAGATATTTCTCAAAAAACATCAGCTCAATGTGCAGCAGCAGCCAAATAAGCCAATATAATACATGGCATCATTAAGAAGGGAACTGAAAACAAAATGGAGAAATCATCATGCTATTATACAAATCCATGGTGAGCCCACATTTCGAACAGTGCATGCAGTTCCAGCCTCTGCATCTCAGAAAAAAAGGTGTAGTAGAATTTAAAAAGGTACAGAGAAGTGCAGCCAAAATGATCATGGGTATGGAGCACTTGACAAATCAGGAAAGCTGAAAAAGATTAGGGTTCTTCAGTGTGTTTAAGAAAGCAGCTGACAGGAGATATGATAGAGGTCTATAAAATCATGAGAGGCACGAACAAAGCAAAGAGGGAACTGTTACTCAACAAGACCTGGAATCGTAGATCTAGGGGACATCCACTGAAATCTGTAGGAGACAGGTTTAAAACTAACAAGAGAAAGTACCTTTTTATGCAGCACATTGTTAACTTGTGGAACCCATTACCACAGGAGACAAGTTAACTAGAGAAATTAATGGATGATAGCTCTATTAATAGCTATTAAACAGAATAGTTGGAGATGCTTCTTCTGCCATCTATAAACCAATGATGATGGATGACAGAGGCTAATGGGCAGGGAATAGATCACTTCAGATATACCCCATTTAATGATCTCCCTCTAATGCATTCACTACTGTCACTGTCAAAAACAAAATAATGGGCTAGATGGATCATTGGTCTGACCCAGTATGGCACTTCTTGTGTTCTTATATAATTTAGACTGCTTCTGAACAGTTTAGGTTATTCATGTGATACAAAACAGAATTCACCAACCCTTAAATAAAAGCCCTTTTCTAAGCTCTAAATTGTTTAGTTATCTGTAATACATAAGGCAAGACCCATTGCTTATCTGTGATTTGCCTACAGCAGTGATTCTCAGCCCTGGTGCTGGTAACCTGAGGTACTGCATACACCCAGAAAGACTGAGATAATAAACAGATCAGCTATGCAGCCATCCCAGGAAGACAGCCTAATCTACAGTCTGTGCAATTAGTATAAAAAGAAATGCAACAACTCTGGTAGGTTTGGGCATAGGATTTGAAATGTATATTCACTTATATGAATGCTTAAATATTCACAGAGATATCAAGTGAATGAGGATGTTCACCTAAGAGATGGGAAACCTAGGTCCAGTCCCTGTCTTAGTGAATGACCACGCAGTAATACAAGTGGAACAGTGTCGACCGAAGAGACTGAGATAACCCCAAAATTTATCAAGTAGATAAGAAGGCAGGGCAGGTTGGCACTTTAAAAACCAACTCATTCAGAAAGGTAGATAAAGTAACTGAATCTGTCTCCTCCATACGGTAGCCAACAGTCTTAACTCCTGGGCTATTGAGTAAAAGGGAGACAATGACATGGACATTTGTCTTCCTCCTCTGGGAATCCACTCCTTCATTTTTATTTATTTTGCTGTTCTTACAAGTGCCCAAAATGAAACATTTTGTTGCAGTTCAAATGGGGCATTTCACATCAAACACAATGATTTTGGGGGGGTCAAGCTAGAAAGATCTATTATCCCCATATCTTTAAATAAGAACCTTTATTTTCTCAGATCGTCTATCAGCACCAGTAACTGGCAGGACCTTGAAAAGGAATTCTCTGTCTTAAAGCTATTACCTCCCACTTCTGTTTGCTCTTTTTCTCCTGTGAACTATTATACCAATGGACTGTAGACTCAGACAAAACAGTTTTCAGTTTCAATTTCTCTTTTAAACCTGTCTTACCCATTACTACAAAACATTATTTAGAAATTTTGGAAACAATAAGAAAAAAAATTACACAGCTCCTATACTAAATTAATTAGTGGAGGCTCAGCTTTGGCAGTTTTTCTCTATCCCCAGTTTCCATGCACATACACTTCATTCTGGTACCAAACTACCATTATTTTGGAAAAGTAGAGATATTTAAATTGAGATCCAATTAACTGGTCTCAGGTCACAAAAGAAAGTAATCTCCGCACCTTAACATAATGTATGTATAAGATCTCTTTTAGTTCTGGTCTTCTGTGATACCTTAGATTATCAAAATCAATATACCACACTGTTGCCTGCTCCAGCTCTAGAAGAGATTATAAATGCCTTTCCATAATTTGTAATTTTGTTCATTCAGAAGTAAAATTATATCCAAAGAAACACCTATAGAAGTTTTTATAAAACTATCTATTTTTTATACTTTTTCAGTCACATGTAATGATTTTACTGAGAAAAACTATTTATTTTATTTATGTCTTCCTATCAGTGCTGGGAGGCCAATCAATATACGTACAGGTGGTCCAGCATTGTTCTATTTTGCCTCATATATGTTGACAGACTAAGTTGCCCTCTAAGTTCTGAACTGAAAATATTTCTACTGTAAACTTACAATGATATGAGAAACAGAAATGCTTGGACAGGACAGACACATAGTTGCAGGGAAGAAATCTATTGCAGTGTTGAACTTAAATACTATGAGAATGAAGGGTAAGTTATGATGGGCTCAGTTTAAGGCAGGATAGCTGAGCCTCTACATTTTTGCCTTATATCTAAAGGTCTTAGAGAATAAACATTGCAACAAATGAACTAGACCTAGGTTTTGTTCTTTTGTTTTGTTTTTTGGTTTTTTATTCTGCTAATTTGCTTGCCCTATGGTCAAATATTTTTCTTCTTGGAGGTGCCAAAGGTACAATAAACATGACTGGAGCACTCCATGGGAATTCATTAGTGGGGAGGAAGTGGGAAGAGAGAGGAAAGAGGAGTACAGTCTAAGTGGGACATACTGCTCTGATTGTGTGTATGATCAGGAACAGCTATGAGAAAGTGCACTCAGCCTGAAACATGGACAGAATTTGAAGTTACACAAAAGGTAAGATGCAAGGATTTCTTAGGGTGATACCTTTTATTGGACCAACTATGTAGTTGAGATAATCAGACAACTATGTAGTTGAGATAGTTGATGCAAGCCATTCTTCATCAGGTCTCAAACAAAGCGTCTTGCATTTGGAAACGTGCCCAGCCTTATCACAGCAACATCGGTGGTCCAATAAAAGACATCACCCTAAGAAATCCTTGCCTCTTGCATTATTTCTGGCCCATCATGATGACGATGTCAGTCTGTCACTACCCTAAAGGGTAAGATCAGACTTACAAAGGGGTGCATTTCAGGTCTTCTGATGCTTTCAAGGATCTGTAATTCTTGAATTCTTTAACTGTAAAGTTTCTTCAATTAAGACATTCTTTGAGTTTGAAATGGCAACTTTGGGATTCCTTAGGATAATGACTACCTGCCTAACATACCCCTTCTAGTCCTACATTCCTATATTTACAAAGCCTGTTCCTTTGCTTTCCTGCCACATTTTCTCCAAAGCAATTAAACAAATTCAGAGAGGCCAGAACCTGATACTCTGGAAAAGCATGTGTAAGTGGCTAGACAGAAGGAAGGCAGGAGGGATTGGGAGTCTCATGTACTGATACTGGAGTCTAGGTTGCTGGATGATGGTGCTTTACATCCCAAACAAAGATCTCAAATAAGAATGCTGAGCATTCCCTGTTTTTAGGCTCTCTCATTCTTGCTTGCACCACTCAGCTTGGCAGTGTGGGGTGAGGCAGGGTGGCATTTAAAGCCTGGGGGCCAGAAACAAGGGTGAGAACAGATTCCCTGGCCCTGTTTCCCAGCCCCATAGGTTTTGAGGTGCCTGCCTGCGGCACCCAGCTGGATAGTGGAGGTGGCATGGGGAAGACAGCAGGGACCAGGACTTGGTCTTGGGGACAGCCTTTCTGAGTCCAATTCCCAGTCTCCATTTTTTTGAAGCCCCAGCCCTACCACCCAACTGGGTGGCAGGGGCAAAAAGAGGCTGTAACATGTCACTTGGGGAAGCCACTTCCTCTGGTCTGGCATGTTAAGAGCCAGCACACACAGCTCCTGGGAGAGGCACAGAGGAACAGCACTGCAGGGCAACCCCTAACCCTATCCAGTTTGGGGAAGAGGCAAGAAGCAGAGGTTGCTGGTCCCCTCTTCTGTACCAGACTGGGAAAAGAGAGTACACGTAAGCATTCATTCTTGAGAGGGAAATTCACTCAAAAGGGAGATATTTAGGTTGATCTTCTCCTAGAAGGAGCCTATTTCCCCTAGCAGAAATTCAATGAATGCTTCTACACTTGTCATTTCTACCTGGAAATCATTGATTCTCTGGTCAGAAATGAAATGCCCATAAATACCCAGTAAATGACATGTCACGACTATGTATGATGCCAGCAATGCCTTGAAGGTCACCAGTGTTTTAAGCTCACTCTCTTTACTATTGTCTTTATTTCCCATCTCTACTTCCATACAGCAGCATCAAACCCCTCCCCTCTCCAACACTTCTGAATGCCATTTCTTCCTGCTTCCCACAAGAACCTGGATGTGTAGCTCATTTTCTTTTCAAAAACACTTTGAGCTATTTACCTTTCTTCTTATGTACTTGGGGTTACTGTTCCTTAAAATGATGTAAAACAAATTAAATTAAATTAAATAACCATTTTATTTATTTTTATTCCCCACATTTCTGTTAGACTAGATCCAAACATGTACAATATGGATGTAGTTTGTCTGCATGTCCCCTTGAGCAGTCCAGCTTATGACAAAACTAATAAGTTATAGAAACCCTTTCGGATACTCAGTCTCCATATTGATTTAGGTCATGAACATTATGTTGGAGCCCTTACTGACAGCAAACTCCTTTTTGAACATCATTTTCATTTTTGCTTGCCCCAAAGGATAGGGGGTGCCATATCTAAACTGGAGTGAATGTGAAACAATTGAGTCAGTTCTGAGCCCAACCAGAACCACAATCTGATTCCTAATTGTGCAAAATGCTGGTAGAATCTGGAGGCCTTCAGAAAAGCTGTTTGTTTTTTCCCCAGGATGTTGCATCTCAGGAACCTCTCACTTGTATGACCCCAGATTTTGAACTCTGGTGCCCTATACTCCAAGGTATGCATGGCAATCCAAAGCAGGACATGGATTTCAGAATACCTTGAAGAGTTGAGCATTAAAGAAAAATGTATTTTCAATATTAATTGCAGCAGAAGTGTTTATCTGCTATAAGGATGCCATGTGCATAACATGTAGAGTGCCATTTATAAATTGTAACATGATTCTCTAACCTAACCCTGTAGTAGAGTAATTTTGACTTAAAACATTGATTATTATTATTATTTTTTTTAGAGGATGATAAAAAGAGACTACAATAAAAACTGATATGTGGTAGTGGTCAAATTCTGCCTTTAGGTAAGCCACAGGCAGACAGGTTTTACAGAGCTGCAATTTAAGGATAAAATCCTGGCCAAGTGAAGTTAGTGACAAAACTCCCATTAACTTAATAGGCCATGATATCAATTTAACTACATCTAGCACATTATGGATGGAATTACAGCAGTTTATGGGATTAAAAGAAACTCTTCCTCTCTCCTCCATATACATGTATATATAAATCTTTTGTAGTAAACTTTATTTACATGATACACCAACATTTTCACAAGCTTAATATACTTATTACTAGGCAGGGACATTATGTAGCTTTTGGTTTTGAATGAAAATGAACATTTAGATGTACACAAACTTACTCCTTCTACTCTGTATGAAATTACTACTAAAACTGTGCTACATAAACAGATACGGTCGGATTTTATACTTACTCTTGTGTTGTTTCTTTCAGCTTTCAGTTCTGAAATCTCCTCTTCTTTTTCAAGCAACTGCTCCCTACACACATTTAACTCTTTTGTCAGTGCAGCAAATTCCTACAAAATGGAAACAAATATAAAGTTTACTGAGATTGTATTACCAAAAACAATACGTATTGTAGAGTTTTAGGATTCAATGATCAAATCAGTCCACAAGGATAGCAATATAAGTTATACTAGAAGGATGATAATGCATATGTGATGCATTATATGTAAATAGAGGATGCTAATTAATTACAGGCTTACAATCATTTTTGGAGTTTAGATAGTTTAAACCAGCAGAGGCTATGACCCAGTGTCTAAAAAAATACTTCTGATGACATCAAATTATCTTGCTTAAAGAATAACAGACACATTCATAACATCATAATAAACAATAATTTGTTTTTATAGCACTTTTCATTCAGTTCTCTCAGGGATGTCAAACATACAGACCAGATTGAGCCCATGAAACTGGGCCATCTGGTCCACAGCTGGGGTGCTGGACCACCAATAGTACTGCAGGAAGACACTTGGCAATACGGCTTGTTCCCATTGTGGCATGCAAGTGCCCTGGTGAGAATCACAGTGATGGATCCCCAGCATCACGATGAAAGGAGCCCTGGACCCTGGCTTGCCTCTAGGGCAGCAGACAAGAATCCAGGTGAGAGCTGCAGCAATGGAATCCCAGCAGCACTGTGGAAAGAAGCCTGATACTTTGCCTTGCTCCTGCAGCAGCAGCCAAGTGCTCGGGGTGTCTGGCCTGTTCCTGCTGGGTCCCAAACTAGAAGCAGGGAGGGGTTTGTGGGTCTGGTCCCACATGATTCATGAGACCTGCAGACCAATCCTGCAGGGCCAGATGAACGTCAGATGAGTTTGACACCCCTGAATTATCTCAAATGGTTCTGACAACATTAGCAATTTAAAACTCTGAATCAGGAAAGGATCTATATTTGAGACAGGATAGAACCACACACTTGCTTACCCTATATAAGCATATGCTAATTGCTTATAATATCTCACCATATATATCTTGCCTTGAGTAAGGATGCTTATATATAAAATATATGTATTTCAACCTATATACTTAATAATAATAATAATAATAAGGCATAATACATAGTATGCAGAAGTACTTCTGTATATCTAATAGAATAATACTTGACTAAAAAGAGACTGCAAGTCTCCTCCATGTAATATAAGGTGTTGAAATTATTTGGTCTTAATCAGGAGTTTTAAATTAAGGATGTGCTTAATGTTATCATAAAGGTGGATGAATTTAAATATATGCTTAAGTGTTCTCCAGAATCAGCATGGGCTCTACATTAGCTGTTAGCACATAGAAAAGATATCTTGGAGTCATTGTGGACAGACAGTTCACTAAGAAACATTAGTTCAGTAATCAGCAGCCATCAAAAAGGCAGACAAAATGTTAGAGATTATTAAAAACGGAATTGTAAACAACACCGAAAGTATCATTATGCCCTTTTATAAATCCTTGGTGCATTCACACCGTGAACAGAACACTATGCCCAGTTCTGATCCTCACACCTCAGAAAGGATATAGGAGAACTAGAGAAAGTACAGAGAAAGGCAACAAGGATGATTAGTGGTATGCGGGGGTTTCCATATGAAGAGAGACTAAAGAGGCTAAGCCTATTCAGTTTAGAAAAAAGACACTTGAGTGGGGATGTCGTAGGGATTTACAAAATACTAAATGGCAGAGAGAAAGTAAATAGAGATTTATTATTTACTCTCTCTCACAATACAATAACTAGGGGTTACAAAATGAAACTCTCACTTTCGTATGGTGTCATATATCAACTTCCAAATCTATGAGCCACGGTCTGGGCATTTGCAAAGATTGCAGCTTTCGATTAAGCATTGTGCTGTTTGTTGGACACCACATTCATAAAGGGGGCCGTCCAAGATTGACTTTTGACAAAATGAAACTAGTAGGTAGTAAGTTTAAAATTAACAATAGGAAGTTCTTTTCGCGTAGTGTGTAATTAAAGTGTGGAACCCACTGCCATAAGATGTTGCAGAAGCTGCAGTTTAGCCAGATTCAAAAGGGTTTGGACAAATTTTTGGTGGCAAGGTCTATCAGTAGCTATTAAGCATGGGAGTTAGGGTTACAACCTCTGAATCAGAACTTCCCTAGATCTTAAATGCTGGAGGCTGCAAGTGAGAGAAGAACAGTGGAAAAAACCTTGGTCATGAACCCAGTTCATTTTCCCTTTCAGCATCCACTGTCTGTCACTGTGCAACACAGGATACTAAGCAAGACAGACCTATGGTCTGATCCATTAAATGGAAGTTCTTATGTCCATAAAGACAGGTGAACCATTATAGGCAGGCACGCCACAAGATAAGCCTCATACACTCCCTGACTGCTACTCCAGTGTCATTCCCCTGCTCCCTTGCTCTGCTTCCCTTTGCTACCTGATCTGTTGTTTGGCTTTCTGTTCCTTGCCTGTGTATTCCCTGCATCTTCCCCCAGCTTCCACAAGCTACAAACAGAGGCTGCCTGTTCCACTTGGTAGGTCTTAATAGATCTAAACAGTGAAATTTTTGTCACAGGTATTTTTCACTGAAATCCTTGCCTAATGGTGAAAAATGTGGTTAGAGTACTGATAGATATTTAAAATTCCAAGTTTAAAAGTTAAACTGATCATATCTTTTTGCATATACTGGCCCTTATTACAGCCTTGTCTGAATATAAACAGATGAGGGCTGTTCTTGACCAATAAACAAAGTCAGTTTCAAATACAAAGCATCTCTACAGAAAACATGCTACTAGTAGGTTTCTCTCTGTAGAACAGAGGGATGCAACTCGTGCTTTTGCTTACAGAAACAATAGGAATATGGCATGAATGAAAAACAGAATCCAAACTATTAAGGAGTTATGGATCAACATCTACATCCAGGCTAGGGACAGACATTCAAAAAGCCTGAGCATGGATTGATTCGATCTTTACAGGTGCATCTAACCTGGCTAGGCTGCACTGATTTGCAACTGTACGGACATTCCCTCTGGACTGAGAAAATGCAGGCATATGCCTGCAGTGGCTCAAGCTAGAAGCCCGGGGGCACTAGAGCAACCATCCCTTCCCTTCCACAATGCTGAGCTGAGGGTCCGGATGCTCTGATTAGGGAGGGGTCCCCCACCCTCACTGCTCCGGACCAGCCCAACAGGGAGTTGATAACACAGCATTTAGCACTCATCAAGAAAACAAAAGCCTCTCTCATTAGTTCAAGCTCTTCTTAAACAACTTTTTCCAAGGAAGGAATGCAGAACATTACCAGCTGATCTGATGATTAGTTCCAAAAAGCCCTAAGCAGACACTGTCCTGTCTGCCTTACACAGATACCTCTCAGCATTAGCTAGCATACCACATGCTGGCTACCAATTGTGCTATGTTGGTTGGGGGAGGGGAGTCCCTGCCTGAGCAGGGAGTGGTTGTGGGGGCATGGGGAAGCCAGGCATATAATGCCATGCCTGCCATCTCTGCTGGAGCCCCGTCCAGGGTTGAAAAGCATCTGGGATGCTGGGGGACTCTGGTTTAAGTTAACCAGGAAGGGGTCTGGGAGAGACATTGCATAAACTGGTTTGATCCAGATCAGTTAAGTCTGATCCTACATTCAAGCAGGTTTATCTCAAAATGGTTTCAGCCCATTTCACACTGATTTATGTGCCCTGAATATCTGTTCTGTTACAGGTTTAAAACAGTTTCTGATCACTCAAACTGGTTTATGTGCAATGTCTGTCCCTATTCCCAGTGACATACTGTCACATATCTTACTACTTCGTGCAATAATAAAGTTTTAATGTTTCTGTTTGACATGAGGTTTGAATGAAATATTAACATATGTCAAAAGTATATTAATTATTCTAATGATGTCAGAACACTATTAATATTAGGTACTTTGGGGTGAACTACTGAAGCCAAGGCTGATGGCAAAGCAGGATATTAACTATATCATATGTCATGTTCTGATACGTTACATATAACCTTACATATGAGTACCAAATGCATTTTTTGGAACATTTGCAAATTACAGTATTCTAACAGTGGATCCTCTGGCTGTTAAAATTCCCTTTGAAGTTTCTTGAACGTATTTTTAATCTGTTGTTCTAAGTATCTGCAGAACCTATGAGTGAAATACTTACTGAGTCAATTGGAATTTTACCATTTATTTCAATGGGACCAGGATTTTACCGTATGCATGTACCGTATACTACGCAGAGTATTTTTGTATATCTCAGAGTGGTACTTTACAGAAAAGAATTCCATTCATGTATACTAGGCCAATGCCACTGAAATGTGATTCTCTAACAAAAAATATCTCTTTGGGAATAACACTGCTACTCCAAATGAATGCATTCTTTATAAAAACAAAAAACAAAAACTTTTTAAATGGAAATTTTAACAGTCAGAACTTATTGAAAAGTCCTAGAACTGGCGGAAGTCATTTTTAATTACTCAAAAAAGAAAGCAATAGTTGGTAGAAAAAACCCATATCCATCTCTTCTACCTTATATACACCCAGGATTCAGCTGAAACCAAATCAAATTATTTAAGGCAAAACGTGGTGGTAAATAGGCTCCCAGGGCATTTGCTCTGGTGTGTCCCCCTTGAGTTCTTGACAGTGGCTTTAAACAAACTACAATGACTTCAAGTCTTAGCATAACAAATGCCAAGTGTCAAACCAAAGCAGGAAGGAGGCTGGAAGTATTTCATGCTTTAATCAAAACTTCTAAAGCAGTTTAGGTTACATTTCCTTGTTTCCAGAAAGGGGAAAAAAGGCAATACTTAGATTTCAAAAGTCTGTAAGCCATTGTTAACATTCATTTTCAGGCTTTCAACTCTCAGTGTGTATGCTATTGGGTTTAAGGAAAGAAAATGTCCCAACATTCTCAACATATTTCAGTTGAGAATAATATCTTAGATTGCATTCATTACTTAAACAATGTGCTGTGCAATATTTCTTTGCTATTCTTTCCAGCTTTTGTCCAGGTACTTAAATGCCATAAGAATTAGCTAAGACACTTTTGAAAGAGAGATGTAAATCCAAGAGGGCCTCACTTGTTCTTGGACATTTTAATATAGTTCCTGAACAAACTTACATTTTGGTTTGTACAGTTTACTATAAGATTTATGAGCTATCTGACAATAATAACCTTGCTAGACTTTTAGTGGACATCTGCATAGTTAAAAGGTATCATCTAAAGTGCATGCCAAGGGACAATAAAATATTTAAGATTATCCAAACTTGATTTGAATGTGATCCTCAAGACAAATATCCACTCCTTCTATACGCTTATGCACTACTTCTCTATGCCTTTCTGGAAGATAAAATGTATAGTCCTACATGCTTATCTTAATATGTATTCTGTGTATTCACAACTGCAAATGAGGGGCTTTTTACCTATAATGCCTTCAGAAATTCATCTGAGACGCACAGAGTTGTTGGGGGTAATATCTTTTATTGGACCAATTGCATAGTTGGCATAAATTTAAATAAGCTTCAGCAACTCACTGAATATATTTATAGGTAATACTTTAATATGGTGTTTTCCATCCTTTGTTTCTCTCCGGTGCCTAGTCTTTTGTAAACAAATAAGCCAAGTGATTGCTATCCAAAACGCAGTAACACTGATGAGCTGGGAGCTGTATTATGATAGAGCAGACTAGTTTATTAACAACACTTTTTCTTTGGAACTTAAATGCTTTGGGCTGTTGACATATGCTTGGAGACGTGGAAGGATGACAGCTGATGTCAAGAATAACAATTGTCACCTAGTTACTTATTATGATGGTTTGTAACTGTTAGCTGTACTAAGGCAGAGAAGAGCGAAAAATGCCTTTTTGTGTTTAAATTGAAACTGTAGGTGCATCTACATGTGTGCTTTACTGCAGTTGACTAATTAGCTTCACAGTAAAGCATCACAGTTTACACGTATGCCAGTATTAGGGCACAGTAAATTAATTAACTCTACTGTAGGATAGTACTGTCATGGGCAGTAGTATCCCACAGTAGAGTAATTTATTCCACTGAAACATATGTGTAGACAGAGACAAGGGCTGGCTGAGGCATGAGGGTGCTAAAGTACAGGGTCTGCCTACCACCTAGCTCCACACTTTAGTACCCTTGTGCCCCAGGCAGTGCCTCTGCCACCCGCTGCCACCACCCAGAGCCCCAGGCTGCTCCACCTTGGTTCAAAGTGCTGTGATAGATGCTGCTCCTGAGAACATTTGGCTCCAGCACAAACTGCACCAGAATTTATCATGTCACATTAATTGCATGTGTAGATGCACCATGTATATAGCATATATTAGATGTGTACTGATCACTGTGTCAGGACAAGGTTTTTCACATGCCCTGCTGTTCTTTAGTATGCTGCCAGTTCAGTTTCACATAAAGCAATGGAGTTTCCACTACTTATTACAGAAGCCAGTCTTCAGTCTTAATGAGCTTAATATTAAGAGACGATCTAATATTAAGGTACATTTTTACCTTATAGACTAAGCAAATCAGTGGTGCATAAGCATTCATAAGCAGCATCTTACTTTATCAGATGCTGAGATGGGTGTAAGTTGCTGCTTATGAAAGCTTTTGCAGCTTGTGATTTAATTAGTCTATAAGGTGCAAATCTACCCTGTCTTCTGCCTGACTCAGACTAACATGGCTAGCTACCCTTCCTAGTACTAGGGAAATTTTACTTGACCACTCTCAGTTATAAACCTACTGATTATATCCTTACCTCACACTTAACTATTTTGTGACTCCTAATATTTTAGACAATACTCAAAGCAACCATTATTTCCTATATTATATGTACGTGGTTCTTTTAAGAGCGTGCCATGTGAATCAGTTCTCTCAAACCTCTTAACTATTCTGTTGATGTTCTTCTCTGAATTTCCTCTATGTCATTAACATATTTATGGTACTGTCATTTACAAAAGGTACATTTACATAGTGGGAGCTAAAGTACATTCAGTGGCCAAACTTCCTTTTTATTTAAAATGCCAGATAGCCCTCAGTCATCAAGCACTTTGTCTGGATTGAAATTTACAAAAAGATTTTCTTCACAGACTGCTTATTTTAGGATTTTTTCTTGAAAATGTCTGAGTAAAAATGAGACTTACAACCAAATTATTTTCGTCATGCCTGACTTTTGAGTGATAAATTAATAAATAAGCTAAGACTTTTGAGTGATAAATTAATAAATAGGCTAAGACTTTACAACAGGTTTTTTTCTTTATGAATTCGAACTTCAGGAAAACATAAGTACATACGATTTATAGATGCTGAAGTTCTTTTTTAGTAATAAAAAATGAGATATTGCTGAGTTACAGCAGTGTGAAAAGCTCCAAAGGGTATATTTCTCCCACAAGTTAAAAGAAAGCAATGCATGTTTTTGTTTTATCAAGTTATGTAATAGTATGTGATGCTAATGACCTCTGCTCTCGCATTTGCCTCCTAGATGTACAGGAACCAAGGGAATACTGTCATTTAGAATTATTGTTTGTAGCAGAAATCTTGCATGGTCAGTCATACTTTGGGAGCCCAGAAGGTAGTATCTGCTGCATAACTAATACAATTTGACAGGCACAACTGCACTCTTAAAGTTTATACAGAAGTTGTTGGGCTATGCGGCCAATTAAAGAACTAAACAACATTAAAGCTATATGGCAATATCTCATGCAGCTGCCTGCACTATTTTTGTACTTTACTATACTAGGAGACTGATAAAAAAAATCACTCATGACATAAAACAGAGAAAACCATTGTTTTAAAGACTGAATAAATATATTAGAGAAGTTTGTATTAGTCTGTTGTGGCTGTTGTATCCTTTTTTCTTAATAGCTTACTTGAGATTTAAAATACAATACGACTGATATAGTCACATTACAGTGACAGGTTAACATCTATGCATTTTTATAAAGAGATGGGAGAGTTTTAAGATGTTCTAATGAGAACTTCAGCAATTTTACAAAAACCGCAAAATGCAAAGTGAACCTAGTTACTAAGCACCATGTTGATTCCTATGTCCAGCATCTAGCCACAAGGCGAGTTCCATAATCCACCCAGCACAAAAAAAAACCAAACAAAAAACTGACGCTGAAAGCAAGTTGAAGCAAAAAAGCTAGTAGCCTCTGCCAAGATCTAGTTGAAGAAAAGATAGGCAATTTGTGAGTTGGGACAAAAAAGCTGACACATGCAGTTGGGCAACAGTCTACATGCAGGATAACACCAAAACTTTACTTTAGGAGCAGTTGCTTTGTTTGCTTACTGTTAGCATTACAGGGAATATACCTAAAGTATTTGTACCTAATGTTTTCTAGATCCTAGTGATAGGGCACCTAAAATACTTACCTGCAACCTTGCATCATACCCAGGATGCCATGAAACCCTAAAAGTTAGCACAACACTCTTAATAGCCCTCTGAAGTGCCACTGGTGACTGCAAGTTTGACACAAATCAATTCAAAGTGAAATTACTGTAAGTTTTCTAAACAAAGCAACAACTATTTTATACTACAGGTTAAAAGAGCCTCCTTAAGATGGCAGATCTCCTATATTTGAGTTTCTTAGGGATGATCTTTAGCATTTGTTCCTCTTGGACTTCCCTCTTCTATTAGGACCATGATTCACTCTGTAGATGCATTCAACGTGCTTTGGTTATTGTCTTTTTCTGCAAGCTTCTGGACTTACATGCCCTTCCTCAGGCTCAGGGAAAATTAAAGATGGTAAAAAGTCCCCATATGTAGGAAATAAACTTCATTTTTGCACAGAGGAAGCTGAAGATGGACGTCTGTTCCTCTGGGTCCATGAGACTGTTTTTGTGAGTTGCTCTTTGTTGTGCAGATAAGGCAGGATTCCTTCCCTGGTGGTGTCAGATGGCAAACAGGCAGGGAGGTGTAGAAATCTTTTACAAAGACACTCTCATTGACCGAGAGGAACAGATTCCCACCTTCAGCTTCCTCTGTGCAAAAATGAAGTTTATTTCCTTCCTATGGGGACTTTTTACCATCTTTAATTTTCCCTGAGCCTGAGGAAGGGCATGTGAGCCCAAAAGCTTGCAGAAAAAAGATTTGTTTTTGTGTGATTTCTTAGTTGGACAAATAAAAGGTATCATCTCTGAACCAAGAGTTCTAGAGTTCTGCATTTCTCTTAGTTACTGTCTGCATTCTTACACCCCACCCCAAATAAATATATAGTCTCCACTACTGCTTAGGGGCCTTTGCAGAATACTGGGAGCAGACCATATAGAAAGGGTGGACCATATAGAAAGGGAGACATGACAAAGAAGTGGCGTTTTTCGTAATATTCTGGGTTGGAAGTTTTTTCTTCTCTGTGTGATTCCCTTCGTTCCCACTTATTCCCTCTACAGAGTCTCTATAAGCTACTGTGTTTGTTTTCAGACCCCTGCCTCCAGCATTCTCTCTAAATCAGTCCTCCTTACTATCAGCTTCTGCCTTGCTGCTGTGTGTTTTTCCAATATCAACTAATCTCTTAATGATGGGTATGCATGCATATCTGCTTGAGAATTAAGGACTGCAAAGAGATGAAGGAGAGGTTGAAGAATTAAGGCAACTTTTAGGAAAAGAATTACATGTTAAGGTGCAGCTGTTCTTTTAATGCAATTCATGTGAAATATTTGTGGGGGTTTTGCCGATATATTCATGCTTGAATATATCACTTCTTGTTACATTACATTTTTGTCATTGTATTTCATACTATTTTGAACTATGATGTTAAAATGCTAATATGTCATTGAAAATCAACAGTTCCCTCAAAGAGGGAACATCAAGGGGTATTAGAAGTTTCAGGTTTTGGGGGAAAGGATCAGTAAAGAACTCTTACTATGCAGTGTATTTTTAATAAACCTTATGAAAGTTTTGTTGACTACAAGAAGGGATGAGTTTTTTAGTTAAATGTATTGCCAATTATTACTTTCTGAATATATTTAACTTCAAAGAAATGTTCACACTTTTCACTGAAAAGAGCAAAAGCTACTGAGATATTTTTATACTTAAAGGAAAAATAAAATTAAAAGTAAGTACTGAAAACAGATTCTACCATAGGGATTAATCCATCTATGGAAAGATTCTACAGGCTTTGGATCAGACCCAAAGAAGGAGTTGGTCAAAGCTGACACACACTAATTTAAAACAAACAAAATATCCTAAGCAGTTGTAATTAACAAAATTGACAACATAGATTTTAAAGGCCCAAAAACCTTAAAGTCAAATTCTGTGGTCAGATATTTGATTGAAGTCACTGGGTGTTCATATCTGAGGGCAAAATCAGGCCTTAAATGATATAAAACAATAAGATCTATTGATCCCCAAAACTTACAAGTCATTTCATTTTGGCCATGCCAAAACCAGACAGATTACTTGAAAGATTTGTTTTATGTATTCAAATAATGAAACCACAAGAATGTTTTCTAACATACTCAAATTTCTTTTATTCCTCTGTTCTTCTGAAGTTGCTTTTATTAAGATACCCACAGAAAATGAGCCAAGATACATGTGCTAGTACTTTTTCACTAACCACATTATCTTAATTATGTTATTTTTCCTTTCTGTTTGGAACAAGGCTCACATCTTTCCATACCATAAGGGAGAAGAATAGTATGACAGGAAAGACAAGCTATTATACAAGTTGTTCAAGAGGTAATGATGGGTATTTTTTTTAGAGAGACATTACTCAAAAATAGCAGGAAGACACAGGAGCTGGGTTCTGGCTATCTAGTAGAAGGCAGGGTAGATTTGCATCTTATAGACAAACTAAATATATATATCAGTAGTTTATATATATATATATATATATATATAGTTTGTCTATCAGGTGCAACTTCTCCTGCCTTCTGCTTGGCTTCAGAGTAGCATGGCTGACTACAGCTAATTTTATATATGTATAATTTAGTTAATCCCTCATTACCTCCTGAACAACTTGTATAATAGCTTGTCTTTCCTGTCATCTATATAAGTGCGTGTGTGTGTGTGTGTGTATATATATATATATATATATATGTATGTATGTGTGTGTATGCATGCATTTGTGTGTGCTTGTGTGTATCCATGTGTATAAAAATAAGGTTGTCAGCTGTAGCTCATACAGTATCATAATATTTTCTCAAGTAAGAATGCTATGTTACAGATATGATGAATACCCTATAAAGAGACCAGTAATGCAGGATTCCAGTAATATTGCCAGAATCATCCTTTTCCCAATTTTCTCTTAATGTAACAGCTGTGGCTCAGACATTTAATACAGCTAACAACATCTTTCATTCCCAATGGTAGTGAGCACCTATATAGCTGTAGATGTTTTTAAATATAGAAAAAAACTCCCTCTTAGGCACTATACATCTACTCTTCCTACTGATAATGAAACTTTCGTCTTTATGTACTTACAAGTGTCCATCGTAAATTTCATGGCTAAGGTCAGTGATTCAAGACTTCAAAGAAAGACAGTGTCTTGAACTCAAATTAAGTATTTAGCTACAATAAAGCCATGATATTTCACAATAATATACCATCAATGGATTCTATGAACAGCAAAATTGTCAAGCTTGAATTTACAATCTACTCTCCCCCTCCCCATCATCTTGTGTTGTAAAGGATTTTTTTGTTCTCTTTTATTTAGCCCTTCGTTCTTTTTTTCACAGTGCTCTAGACATTAGCCAATTCAGTGCTTTAGCTATTTTTATGCAACTGGAATGAATTCGGAAAACCTCTGACATGGCAAACCTGGCAATCCTTTGCATCCAGGCTTTAGTTTTGGATATACCTCCAAAAATTTACCAGTGTGATTTTTTTCTCCAATAATTTTCGGAGTGATTTTAAAAATCAAATTAAGGATCTAAGTGGCTTTACATTTTCTCTTCTTTCTTCCTAGACTGACAATCGGCAGGTTAAACCAAAAATATCTAATGATCTAATGATCATAATCACACCTAATTTGAACAACCAGAGTGTGAATATAGATTCTGAATGGAAATTAGTAATAAAGCCACCAAAAATCTAAAGAAAATATATTGGGATTTTTTTCCCCACCATCTGATATGCAGCCCTCTTGCCCTTCTTAGAGTGCATTATACTAAATACCTTGACAGAATCCCCTGCCACAGTAAAATGCTTAATGCAAAACAGGTCAGCCATAGAATCTGCTGACATGTAGGCATTCTGCTTGCAGTACAAGCTAATGTTTCACAGCTCTGACAAGGTAAAGCAGGAGGCATATTCAACAAAAGGTTGTATGTTAATTAAAGATACCGATGACCAACATCTAGTTCGGAAGAAATTCAGTATAAACAAAGGCTGCTGGCAGATGTTAAGGAGGTCCCACAAATGGAGTCTGAAGAAGTTTATGCCCCATTCCCCAAAGCATGTGACCTGCCATGCGAGATATGCATGACAGGTTGCACGATTCTGGGAATGGGGCATAAAATTCCTCAAATCCCAACTGCATGACTGCCAGTGGGCAGCAAGGGGAACCCTGCACCATGTAGCTAGGGAACAAGAAGCTGCCCGCTCCCCATCTGCACTCACAGCTCATGTGGAGTAGAAGCTGAGAAGCTGGGATCTCCTCACTCGCCAGGTGCTGCTTCCATAGGAGCCCAGGAACCTAAAAAATGGGCATGCATTTTGGGCTCCCTGCTACATGCTTGTTTTTTTAAAAGTCCAGGAAACACTGGGGAGCCTTTCTCTGATGTCAGGCTCAGAACAGGGGCTGCAGGACAAGGCTCTTGATTACTGATTGTCAGTACTGGGATTGAGGCAGCCAGATTCCAAACCAGAGGCTGCAAGATTCTGATACCGACAGTTAGCTGATAGTCAGCATCAGGATGATTGGGCATGCCACATATTCCATTTATGAAGACATGCAAACCAGTAACAAAGATATTTCATATTTTTATGGAATATCTTTGTGGTTGGTTTGCCATATTATGGCACCATAAATTCAATGCACATTTGGCATGTTGCTATTTATGGTAAGATTAACATTTAAATTGTACCACACATGTAACATTTCCCAGGAACCAAAAATAAAAACATTAATCAGTTCAGTGTTAATTTTTAATGTCTGGCCACCCCATAAAGGGAATATGATAGAAATAGAATACATACATAGAAAAGGAGAATATTTGAGTTGAGACGTGCAAATGAGTAAATGAGTTTACAATATTGTGCAAAAATACTTGGGTATCTTTATAGTCCGATCTCACGGATATCATGGAAGCACTCCAAATGCCTTCTACGTACAACCAGAATAACTGAAGCTTACTCAGAAATTAAAACAAACCCCTTTAAACCTTTAATATCAGTCAAATTTTATGTGATTTTATTTGGGAAACAAAGCACTATTTCTCAAAGGGATCACTCATCACTCATGATATTTAACAAACTGGATCAATCAGTTTGAAGGCCAAGTTCAGACCTGCTGGTATCAGATGAACTCTTGGACTTGTTCGCTATAGTTACATTCATGACAAGCAGCTCTTAACACATCTCCAAATGTCTAATGAAATAAAACGTTATGATATAAAGAACTTTTTATTTAGAGATGAGGAAAATGAATGAAATGCTCACAGGCAAAATGGGCAACAAGTCCATAGAGGGAGAGAAAATTTTAAAGATGTTTACTGCTTTTTAACTTGATCAGCACAAACTATGTGGGCATATCTTCCCTGAATATTTCAATTTCAATTTTCTTACATAAGAAAGTACTTCTACAACTTCCCAAAAACGACCCATCATCCATTAGATTTAATTCATTTACTATTCAATTTTAAGTTGTCTTCTCTGCCTTAACTTTGTTTCAATGGGAATCTTACTTAAAAATCCAGGTGCATTTTTCATTTTGGTATTCCACTAATAATGATCCACAATTTCCTACTTCCTTAATTGCGACAGCAGTAGCATTTAGAGACCTCTATTTTTCTAGATGTAATGTAGCATATACCCAACCCACTTACCACACACAAACTAAAGAATCAGTATTTGAATCTAGGGTGCAGACAGAAGTGACAATTTTCGCTGGCCACAGAAAGCAGTCTACAGCCATGACCAAACACAAATGCATAGCTTCAGAAAGCTATGCAAAAAATAGTCAATCAGGTGAAAATCTGACCCTTCATTTCATGAGGTATCAGATAAAGACGTTCCAAAGTGTCTTTAGTGTCTTCTGTAATGTCTTCTGTAACTTGTATATGTGGAGCTCCCAGCCTGTTGCTGTTTTCAGAATAGAAGGGGGGAAAGCGAGTGGAGGGAGTGGGGGTTTTTCAGTCCCCCTAAACATTGGGGCGGGTGTACTGGAGTCCTCCAAAGGTGCG